>NW_018234796.1:0-6218 GCF_001263595.1 Phalaenopsis equestris
ACCCCAACTGTTAGCTTCTCTAGAAGCTAATCAAACAGAGATTATACATATCATCGATGAAAGGAGGGAGATTTCCTCAACAAATAGAGATGATCAACAGAAGAAGGATTCTCTAGCGAGTGCTATACCAGAAAAGGAATTCAAACAAATGGTCGTACAAGTTTGGGAGGCCCTAGCCCAATCTAAGGGTGGTGCATTGATTTTGAAGGGTAGACCCTACCCGGAGGAGTTTGATGATATACCCTACCCTAAGGGTTTAGTGTCACCAAACTTTAAGATAATTGACGGGACTGGAAATCCCAGACAACATATAACACATTTCGAGCTAGTTGTGGTAACATAGAAGGAAACAAAGCTTTACTCTTCTAATAGTTTGTCAGCAGCCTGTTAAGGATAGCTATTGATTGGTATGTCGAACTACTTAACAGATCAGTCAAAACATTTGTCGAATTAGAACAGCTGTTCGTGAAGAGATTTGCTGGAGCGTAGCATCATGTGTTTATTGGATACCTCATAATGGAGAAACAAAAGCCCAACTAGACTCTAGTAGATTACATCTTGAGGTAGAGAAATCTTAGCTTGAAATGTGAACCATAGCTACAGAAACATCATGTAATCGAGATCTTACTCAAGAGCATTCATGGGCCATGTTTACCTCATTTTTGGTTGAGGTCTAGCTTTTTCATAGCCCAGGGTCTAGCTATAGAACTCTTTGATTGATTATTCCTTGAGGTTTAAAAAAGGAACCCTCACCATTAGAAATTCCAAATTCTTCTTTATTCAACTTGACGTTCCACATGCTGGTCCTAACCTTTAGCACTTAGTAGGTGGGGTCAATATGAAGGAGCTGAAGGGGAGTCCCCCCATAGGATGGTTAGACCTTAGGACTAACCCTAAGTGATCTGGTTTTGGTGGGGCTAGCTTGCACCCACTGCACATTTTCACTTACTCTAAACCCTATGACCCCTTTGATGATCTTCTGACTCCTTTTGGAAAGCTCATATGGATGAACCTATACCCCTAGTCTATGACTAAGAGGGTTAGATCTAGCATATTGAGCATCCAAAATAAGTCCTCACATGACTGCTATTGGTTTTGCATGACTTCATGGCTTGTTGGCCCATTTTAGCCCAAAACTACAAAATTACCAAAATACCCCTATAACGCTAATCTTTGCCAAAATTCTCAAAATTACCCAAAACACCCAAATTTGTCCAAAAATCATCTCAAACCACTCGCCACTACCTAAATTGACCAAAATTTACCAAGATCACCAAATTTTCAAAATACCCCCAAAATTGCCAACATTACCAAAATGCCCCTCATGACCTAAAAATTCCAAAAAATCTCAAATATTCCCAATTTCAACTTTTTATCATCAATTTGACCCAATTTGACCAAATTAATCAAATTTGACCAAAAGCCCAAATTTGCCCTTAAAGGCCCAAATGTCCCCAAATTAACCCCAACTTTGGCCCAATTGACCCCAATCTTGCTCAATTTCAATTCCAAATCAAAATTCAGCATCCCCAATCCCAATCTAAACAAAATTCAAGCTAAATTTGACCTAATTGCAAGCCCAATTTCACTCAAATCAAAAGTTTCAATTTTGACCATATGTCTAAACTCCCCAAATTAACCTCCCAATTCAATTTAAAATCACTTGAAATTCTTTCAAAGCCTTCATGACATATTCCTACACAAAACAACTTTTAATTAGCCCAAGTTTTAGCCTAAGGTCAATTTCAATTTCAAATGCCCAAGCCCACCACATTTAATTCCAAAAGCCCAAATCTAAAGCCCACATGATCGTTTTATTTTTCCTCATCATTCATTCAATTAAAATCATTCCTAAAGTTTTAAATTCATGATCAAAAATTTCCAAATAAAGCTTCATGAAAAACTCCACCAAAATATCTTATAAATTCAAAAAATCCCTTCTCATGAAAATTAGTCATGTTACATGTAAGTTGTGAAGCCACTCCCAAGCCATAGAAAAGCCATGAGAGCCTTGCCACATCATCAAGCTATTAATGGCAAGAGGCCAAGCCACTTTCATGCCTCCTTAAAAAGGTTTTAACCCTTTTAATGACACACTTAAACCCATGTTTTGATAAAATCCCTTGGATGGGGACCTCTCCATACCACTTCAGCTAAGCCACCTAATTCTCCTTAGCACCCAAACCTTCCTTGAGGGATGAACCCAACCCCAAACCAGGATTTGACCCAAATTGACCCAAAATAGTCATTTCCCCATACTATTTCAATTCAATGCATTTACACATGGCCAACTCCAATTGACTTCACCAAACAAACCCAAGCCATGATCTCCTTGAGTCAGATGGTGACCTGTGCCTGCCGGCTGACCACCTAGTTTGCCGAAATAGCCATGGTTAAGTGCTCCCCCATGGCTAAAACTCAAAAATAAAACTAAAAATTAAATCCATCCAAGCTGTCTCATCCCAATTGGGTTTTTTCACTTTTCTGGCATCCACATAAGCAACCTAAAGCACCCACCAATTGCCCTTAGTGGCCTGTCCATCCCCATCTATTTAAACCCCCCTCCATGGCCAAACAAGGAGAGCTTGAAATTCCTTAGGGAGACTTTGCCAAATTGCTTTCAGGGCTTCCTTAAAACCTCTTGAGTTCAATCCAACCATCTTTAACTACTCAAGTTCACTGCTTGACCTCAATTTTGGAGCTCAATCCTTAGGTCGAAACCTGACATCACAAAATAGGACACCCCCCAAAACTCCACAAAATTCAAATTAATTGCACTGACACCATCTACTACTCGAGGCTCAATCCCTAGGATCTTTGGACCCCCACGAAGCTTCCACAAGCATCCAATCGAGCCCCCCCCTCTTGGACCAAGGTATTGAACACTAACCCTAAATTGAGCTTCATTTAACTCTTCATGCTTATAGAGTTGATTAACCATATGGATATGTTCTCCTACTCAATACGAGTCTATAAGAACAAACCACACTTAATTTGGTTAAGCATCGAGAGAGATATTAGGGTTTGAATATGGATGGCTCAAAGGTTAGCTCATTTGGGACAATGACGGAGGACCGTCTGATGGAGTGTGTATCGAATGGAGGGCTCTGATGCGGGGGGACAGTGCTTCGGTTCGTTGAAGGGGGAGGCTGACTCTGACGATGGCATCAAATCACACGGCGACATGCGTGAGTAGTATAAGTAGAAAATTTGGAGCTTTTTCTTATTTATTTAAAAATCAGAACTTCAAAAATTTATATCTTTGTGTAGAAAAATCACTACAAAAAATAAACATACCCTCTTATTCAGTGAATAGAAGAGAACAATGTAAAAATATTTTCATGTCCATTTGATGCATGTATAATTTTTAATTATTTAAATGGTGTTTTTATTATTTTGATTCTCCATTTGTATAGACATTTCACCATGATATGATTTTTGGGGCATTGATTCTCTCTATCATGAGGCATCTTCCCTGATTTTTCCAAGGTCAGTGGAGATCTCTATACAGAGATCTCAATTTTTGAAGAGTATCATGCCTATTTTGGTAAAATAATTATATAAATTAAAATACTCATAAAAAAATACAAAACTTGTTTTGGTAGGTTCACTATGGTCAGAGGATTCTAGGAAAAATATAAACTTGATTCAACTCATTGAAAATAACCCTAATTGTCACTAACCCTAAAAATAAAAAGAAAATTAATTTGAAGTAATTATAAATATAAATTACATAAAAACTATTCCACACTGTGATTTAATGTTAGAGGAGCTCCACGTAACAATCTCAAGTCAATTGGAGTTAATTTGACCATCCAAATGGATTAATTAAGTGAAATCATATTTTTGGCATTAAAATAATTCTAATAATTAAATTACAACTCAAAAAATTATAAAATTGGTTTTGGGAGCTCTTTATGACTAGAGAAACTTAAGAAAAATAAAATTTGAATTAAAATAAATACTTTATTTTTGAGCTATTTTGAATATTTAAATAATTAAAAATTAATTAAAAATACATAAAATGGCAAAATGGTAAAACACGCTAAAATATCATATAAATTAAAAACACACTAAAAACTCATTTTTGAACTATTGCTCAAATTAGGCAAAATGACAAAATGGCAAAATTTTTGGATCTCGATAATGTGAGATAAATCGTTGGTGAAAATAAAAAGTTTTTAGTTCAAAGTGTAGCTCTTACCTAGAAAAGATGAAATCCGAACTTCCTTTGCCTGAAAATCACCTTAAATCCGAGCAATAGCAAGCCTTAGGTGCAAAAACCGGAGGTTGAAGGTGACTCAAAGGGTAAAAATGGAGTTTTACGGTACAAATCGTGAATTTTAAGGGGTTTAGGCTATTCTTGGGTTGAGGGCGCTGTGAGGGTCGTCGGCGCTGAAGGCCTAAAAATCCATTTTTCGATTTTTTTAAAATTTTAATTTTCTTTCAATTTTTTTACAAAGTTTATTTAGTCTTTTTCAATACTAATTTTCATCTAATAATAATTCACAAATAAACGTTTTCACAAATAACACTAAACTAACTTTTATATATAAAAATACACTTTACAAATACATTTTTCTAATCAAACTTTCACACACATAATACAAACTAAATTATAATTCAGCGTCAAAATCAAGCCACAACACTAGAACGCTGACACAATACTATACACACAATTAAAGTTTAGAATTCTTAAGCAAAGCAAACTAATTCAAATCCACACAATTACATTAAATACATAAGTATTATAAACTAGTAGAGAGTCCAACTTCTTCAATTATTCTGCCTCATCATCAGTACTTTCCCCTCCTCTAATATCTCCCATAGACTGGTAATGAACATACAGATTGTAGAAGGGTCGATACAGGAATTGATCAGTCGAATTTTCTTCGATCTATCCTTTTTCCTTAAACATACGCACTAATCCTGCTTCAATTGTTCCAGTATGATCAAAATTCTCTTTCATCCTCCAATCTAGGTGATCAAAAAGGTAGTTAAGATTTCTTATTGCATTCAAAATACTCTGAAGTTCTCTTTCAAATTTCTTCATTTTATTTTCCAAAGCGAGTGAACTTCCAACTATTTGTGGCATTAACAGAGTTGAAACATGTGATGAATGATCTAAGATAACATCTAATGCTTCATTTCCATTCCCAATATAATTATCATCAATAGAAGTCATGGGCTCCCAAGGTAATAAAACTTTTTTCCAACTTTCATATGGAACTTGACATTGACTGCTAAGTAGGAAAATTGTGGAAGGATGCCCCAGTCCATATATAGGCCCATTCATAATAATACCCATAATAGATTTAAATATGATTGATCCTACATCAACGAACTTTTCCATTTGAATGCAATAATTTAAAATAGCACTTTCTTTGGTGACTTTACTAATCTTCATGGTAAAGAGTAATTTTGCAAAAATGAAGAAATGCCACTGTGTCGATATTGGATTAAGCAATGAAGCAGAGAATCTAACATATCCCTCATCTTAGATTTCCCAGTTATCATTTTCATCCGTCAGAAAATTATAGACATCTTGCAAATCTCTTGTTGTAATGAAATTTGAATAATGACATATTGGAACGTTTTCTATCATATACAATTCATTGATTCGAGCCTAAGTAAATGGTACAACCTTACCTCGTACGAAGACAACTCCTTGCGTAATTCCATGTAAGTTAGCATAGAATTCTTTCACCACTGGTTCAACAACTGCAACGGTAGTGTAGCACAGAGCTTCCCATAATCTTTGTACAACAATTTTTTCAAATGGAGAACTTGGATTAATCAAGCCATGATTGACAAAGCCTCTCTCCTTGATAAGTCTCTTCTTTATAATAAATTTGTCGTATAATCTCTGTGCGTCAAAACAAATAAACTTTTTCGATTGAAGACTCCATACCTGGAACTATTTTTGGAATTGGATGTCATGAAATTTGAAAATAGGAAGTTTTTGGTCGTTCAAGGCAGTTTTTAGGACTTTAAAAACACCTCCCGGTGGTTATTCATTCGTTCCATCCCACTAAAGTTTGCCAAATTTTTCATACCGCACGAAACTGCTTGCAGCGCCGTCGGCGCTCCAGATAGCACTGTCGGCGCTAAAGCTTGGTTATAGTGGTGTCGTCGGCGCCCATGCTGGCGTCGTTGGCGCTAGAGCCAATTCTGCTTCCATTCATTTTTTTTTCAATTTGATTCCAAATTTTCCTCCA
>NW_018234797.1:0-652 GCF_001263595.1 Phalaenopsis equestris
TGTTGATTATATGTCTAAGTTGATTGAAGCTATTGCTGTGCCTAGAAGTGACGTTCAGAGTGTTTTTAAATTTTTAATTAAAAATATTTTTACAAGATATGAAATGCCGAGAGTAATCATTACTGATGGAGGATCTCATTTCAGGAAGAAGAGAATAAAAAAATTAATCAAGAAATATGATATAATGCATAGATTCTCTACTGCTTATCATCCTCAAACTAGTGGTCTAGCAGAAATATCAAATTGTGAAATTAAATGCATTTTAGAAAAAACTGTAAATCCTTATAAATTGGATTGGTCTGTTATACTAGATACTGTATTTTGCGCATACATAATTTCTTATAAAACTCTTATGGGAATGTCCCCATATAGATTGATTTTTGGAAAAACATGTCATTTACCAGTAGAATTAGAACATAAAGTATTTTGGGCTTTTAAAGAATTTAACTTTAATTTAAAGGATGCTAGTGAGAAAAGGTTTTTGCAACTCAATGAACTTGAGGAGATTAGAAATGAAGGATATGATAATGCAAAAATCTATAAAGAGAAAATGAAAATATGACATGATTGAAAGATTATTCAAAAGAAGTTTGAACCTGAATAAGAAGTTTTATTATATAATACAAGATTAAGATTATTTCCAGGAAAACTG
>NW_018234797.1:776-1172 GCF_001263595.1 Phalaenopsis equestris
CACATACCTCAATTTAAAGAAGTTTTAATGTTAAGTCAACCCAACTAAACAAATGGTGTGTCGGGCTGACGATGTTAAACCAAGTACTTTGTGGGAGGCAACCCATACATATATGTCTATGTGTTATTATTTTGTTTGATAAGTGTCTTATATATTAGTAAATAAAAATCCTACATAATTGTATTTATTATAAATTAAGTTAAATATTGGTATTGGAGGAAAATTTGGAATCGAATTGAATAAAAAAATGAAAATCGCAATTTTGGCCACTGGCGCCGACGACACCAGAATGGGTGTCGATGGAGCCCTAGATAATGAACATCAGTGCCGGCAGTGCCAATGGGGAGCGCCGACTGCCCCAAGTGCGGTTGGACGGTTTTAGATGACTTTTGGCGT
>NW_018234798.1:0-775 GCF_001263595.1 Phalaenopsis equestris
TCCAAGTAAGTGAGTAATTGATTGCTATATATTTGTTATTTTTCTCAAGTTACGGCTGTACATTTGGAGAAGGCTGTAGCATGTAGGTGGAAATAAGTCAACATGGCTTTGGAATGTTTCATTCTTGTTTCACTGCTGTTTATTTGAAATGTTTATTAAGGTATGGCTGTAACTTTGTTCTCCTAAAAGAAGTTTGAACGATGATGTCGAAGAATTTGTCTTGAAGGCTCAGTTTTCCTGATGATGAAAATGGTAACAATTTTCTTTCTATGGAATTAGGTTGGACATTTTTCAGACTCAATCTCTATCTTAACCTTCCTGGCATACTTTGTTCTTTTCTGTTTTCCATTTTGATTACAATTAGAGATTGAACTATGTTATGAAACACTAGCATGAACCCTTTTAAATTGGAATAAAAATTAGTAAGGACGCGGAAATATTTAAATTGGTTTTGGAATGTTTCATTGTTGTTTGACTGCTGTTTATTTGGAAGGTTTATCAAAGTATGGCTGTAACTTTGGAGAAGGCTGTTTATCCAAGTAAGTGAGTAATTGATTGCTATATATTTGGTATTTTTCTCAAGTTACGGCTGTACCTTTGGAGAAGGCTGTAGCCTGTAGGTGGAAATAAGTCAACATGGCTTTGGAATGTTTCATTGTTGTTTAACTGCTGTTTATTTGGAATGTTTATTAAGTTGCCGTAAGTTTGGATTTTTTTCTAAAGTTACTATTTAGTGCTTGAATTACAGGACTCATTTTTCTCATTGAGCACTTGG
>NW_018234799.1:0-1288 GCF_001263595.1 Phalaenopsis equestris
AATTCCGATGACCGACAGCTTCTTATGGACAAACCTTACACCAAAAATAGTGCCGACAAGTGTTCTATATTTTTTTTTCTCTTGCTTGGTAGCTTTGAGAACCTCTTTGGAAAAGTATTTTTTTTTCTGTTGCTTGGTAGCTTTGAGAACCTCTTTGGAAAAGTAAAGCATTTAGAGATTAATACATCTTAATTTCGATACAAAGTTCAGTGTTGCCTAAAAAATAAATGAAAATGTGATATCATTTTTCTGAATAAATAGTATTACTCATTTTGATAGAATTAGAAAGTCTATTCAATTATAAGGACTTGAAAATTATATCAATTTCCATTTCTTTTTTTGAAAAAAAAATAATTGTAAAACAACAAAAATAAATTTGAATGTATTTTTTTTTATGGATAATGATGATTAAATAATATTAAATTAATGTGATGAATAAACATGAATTTTGTTATTCTCATGAATATGACTGGATTTTTTAATATAAAGCTTAAGTTCTTCTAGTAGATTTTTGATTCATATAGGTCAAAGCAGGTTAAGCTGTGCTATATGTACTTTTTCAAAATTAATTTAAGTTTAATAAGTCTTGGAGGTCTATAGGAAATGTCTTGCATAATTTGATAATAGGCTCAGCAATTAAATTAATTTATAAATACTATTCTTATTTTAAATTTTAGGAATAACAATTTTTTATTTTTAAAATTTTAATGATATTTTTATATGGGAAATTTGAATATGAAATTGAACTATTTATGAATCACATTTTTCTCTGGCATGATTGAATTAATTGCAAAATAATACTTATTTTAAACCGAATTCACATTTAGGCAACACTTCCATAATTTCTTCATATCTTTTGCAAAATTTATTGTATTATCTTACTTTATTTCATCTATATTAAAAATGATTGATTTTTTTGGGGGGTGGAGTTGTGGTTTGAATATTTTAATTCTGCAAAGCTTATAAAATTAATATACAATCACTTTTTTTAAAATGAAATTAATCTTTGTTAAAACTTACCTTAATTAAGTTACGGTTTTACCGGTCATGACTGCAACTGTAGTATACCGATGCACCTGTTAAGACTTGATTTTGAGATCTGGTAAGCTTTAATATTTAATTTATGTTATTGACGTTTTTAATGTTAATTTAGTTACCATTTTTTGGTAGGTTGTTTCATGCCCATATTATCAAATATCTTTGTGTAGAGCAAACCTGATTATATATTAAGCAAATTTTTTCTATTTTTATAGGAATCACAAGTGGGAAAATAATTTTTTTTTTTTTT
>NW_018234800.1:0-7880 GCF_001263595.1 Phalaenopsis equestris
TATATATATATACATTTCTGTGCTCATTGATACAATAAGAAAACATATCATTTAGTGTCTAAATTAATAAAATTATAAAGATAGTTAGCTAAGGAGAATTTTGGAGGAACTTATATCACAGATGGTTTTATAAGTATGAGTAGACTTGGGCTTAGACTTAATTGTGCCGTCTCTTTGATTGTTAGGTTCTAATTAAATTTTTTGTCGTAGGCACATCAAATGAAATTTCATTGGACATCGTCGATTGAATCTCAAATAGATTGCGTCTCGTATCCCTTCTATTCGAAGTAACTATTATTTATTAGATGATAGACATATATTGTATATTTGTATTAGGCTTTCGGATATTTTAGGATTGTCAGTTCTGCTACTGATGTTCTATTATTTATTATAAACAAATCAGTGGATTTCATTTTCATGTGCATAATAATTTAGAGCAATAATTTAGCCTTGCATTATGCTGTATAAATTCCTATTTATTCAATAGATTATTATTGTTACAGTAATTATTATCCTTGCATATTTTTGTTCTCCTTCAATAATAATATCACGAACCTCACACAACCAAGGTTCGAACCAGCTTTTAAATGAAAGAGCTGCCTCAAGCTCCACCCGGGCGCTATCCCAATGTTCTCAGTGACGCCCCGTTGCTTTGACGCAATGACCCAATTCATCTCGGAATACAGCTCCAATACCAGCCGAACAATGACACTCGGGCATTTCATGATTGGTGAAATCATGAGTTACAAGATAAATAAATCCATCGATGTGACTTAATATGGACCAACAATACAAGTACTTCAGTTAGGTGCCGCAAACCTTCTATTTTAACGCTCAGAAATCAATCTACACTGACAAAGAGCCAACTCATTTCAACATGACCCTTATAAAGAATCTAAAATCTTAACCTTAATGAGGTTTCCAATGTCATCCTAAGAGGAAAACAATGTTTTTTTCAGAATCTTCTGATGCAGAAGCATAATTCTAGAACCCATACATTCATGTATTTTCACCCATTCACAGTTATTTTACAAGACTAAATCCCAGTAATTTCTGAAATTGATGGCATATTTTCCTCAATGGAGAATTAGCCAGGTTCCAGAAAGCAGGCTTGTTACAGATACTATAGTTGATGGTATTTTTAACTTGATAAGCTAAAATACTGACTATGGTTAAAATTCAAATGAATCTAAAAAAACTAATTATGGTTTAAAATTCAAATGAAAAAAAATAAATACCGCACAAGCAGCAATAATCATCATGCATTCTGATTCAGATTCAATCAGTACACCGACTTCCTCTTGCATTTTGATTCAGATTCAGTGAATCCATTGATTTTTCATACTTGAAACAGAAGGAATTACAAATTTTTGTTTCTAAATTGTCATCCCTCCTTCTCTATCTTCATCCCTAATACTCATCACATCCTTACCAAAACAAGTTGTAAAAGAGACCTCAAATGGTTCACATAGGAAAGTCAGGAAGATCGCTCCATCCAAAAAGAGCGAAAAAAGTTGCAAGCACAAAAATTAGGCAAAAGGAAGAGACCTAACCCCTTTGAAGTCAAAGAAAAGTTAGACCATGATGACTAAAGAAATGGCAATTGGTTTATGTGATTTGGCATATTGCGAACTTCAGAGTCCAATTGATCATATTTAGCCCTTAAAGTTCCATTGCATGTATTATTGTAACTGAATTCCCAGTTGAAGAATTAGGTATCTAGCAGCTACATTGATGGAATTCCAAACTTCCATAAAAGGCTTAATTCCATCCCTTTTACCTAAGATGAGAGATCGATTAGATGGCAACAATCGAAGCAAAAGTGCGAAGGGTGTTGAACGATACAATCAAGCCTCCTCTAGCTAGCCATACAATTGGAAAATATGAGTTGGGAAAAAATGGATGTGTGCCATGTATTATAGGCAATGCATATCTTTGAAACAAAATGATATTTATTATGAAGATGACAAATGTATTAAGTAGTCAAGAATGGATGAAAGCTCATTATCAATCAACACAATGCTGCACTGTCGAAGAACTTGGAGATTGTTATTAAATTATACAGCTGAAGAATGTGAGTAGGTAAATATAATACTTTCGTTTTGATAAAAAAAAACAACCTCCCCTGATTAACCTACTAGCTTGCAGTCTTAGAAGAAAACTATTCAAACTCAATAATGATCCGGTGACCCAATCATACTCCTTTCAATATTACATACCCAGAAGGCCTGACCTCGCCAACACAAGAACGAGCCAAAAACAAGCCAACTCAAGAAGCTAAACAGTTTCGAGTAAGAGTTCACTTTCAACTCAAATCTACACTGTACGTACAAAAATAAACAAGAGGCTATGATTCAGAAGGCTCTCCAACACCTTAATTTCTTGGCCTATGATTCTACACTGTACGTACAAAATCTACACTGTACGTACAAAAATAAACAAGAGGCTATGATTCAGAAGGCTCTCCAACACCTTAATTTCTTGGCCTGGATTAGCCAATCATGTAAACTTGACCTAAGATTTTTGCCCATTATGCCAAACTAATCTAAGATTAAGCACAATCATCCTCCCTTGATCCACAGAGAACTTTCACCCAACTCTAACTCAAACAAGTCTTTAATTCAAATTTTAAAAATGTCACATCACTAATAGTGTTTGGGCATTTGAAACCATATAGCCTAACTTGATCTCAAAGTTAAAGTATATAATAACCTTATAAGACTCGAAACATAGTCCACATTGGTGCAGCAGATCTAACAAAATTACAAAATAAGTTGAGCTTGGTAAGAGTATTTATATACAACAAGTTTAACTGGGTCATGATGAACCTGAACCAACTTACTCATACTTCGGCTTATGTTAAAAGCTCCTTTGGTAGGAAAAATCATCTTTCTTCACAGATAGGTTGTCCTTAACTTACCAAACAAATTAACTATAACAGAGCAGCTAGCCCAAATCAAAACCATCTATAGATTGGATACACTACAGGTAAATCAAATCATTGCAAGATTTCTAGGGGAATATAGTAAAAATTGATGGGAAATTTTTAAATGTAGCCTAATATCACAATATTAAGGAGAACACTTACAATGCCAAGAACAATGTAACACTTGGCAATATAAGGCTTGACGCCATAAAGTAAAGTAGACAAAAATGAGTAAGCTTGACAATCAATGCACATGTTAACATCATCATAAACAAATTTTATCCATGTAACTTAATGTCTACCCCTTTTCTACTGTAATCCTTTGAAACTATTTTTATCAACATGCCCAACAGCTGCATTCTACCTTTTGTTCTACATTCTCAATTTATTTAAGTCTAATTTCAATCACTTTACCTTCAAAATACATCAATCCAACTTTTTCTTGAGCATAATTATTCCTTAATTTATCCTTCATAGTTTTGTCACGCATCAATTTTAATATTCTCATTTCTATAATGCTCCACTTGTATATCAAAAACTCTTTGAAAGCCCAACAATCAAATTTATACTAATTCACAAACCTAATTGTAATTTTACAAAATTTAACTTTAAGAATTCATGATAACCTCTTACCATAAAAAACTAAAAATTTGTATTCACATTTTATATCTCCATTCTTATGTACAATAGATTCAAGATACTCAAAACAGTCACACCTATATATCACTTCATATTTTAATAATATTGAATGATAATTAATAATATCATACATAATAGAATTATACATTACTCAATCTTTGTTCTACTAATTATAAGGTTTTGATCTTCTAAACATTCACTTCCCTTTCCTAATCTTTTATTTATTTCATTAAATGCCTGGCTAAAATAATAAATATACAAACATCACAAGGAATGCAAATATATATATTACTTACTACTAATGCAATAGGAAGAAAAGGTGTGCAGATCAAATGTCATAAGGCTAGCAAATGTCCAAGAAAACTTACAAAAACAAAATTTGGAATGCACATGAAATTTCATTGAATAGTTCCTCGCAAATAACATCATAAAAAATGTTACAATGTTGTCCACTAATTTCACAAATTTAATTACAACAATTCTTTCTTGAAGGCCGACTGCTTAAACTAAATAAACATATACTGTTAGTTTCATTAGTGGAGATGAAGATGCATAATATTGATTTTAATTGTGAGAGCACAAACAAAAATAAATTATTGCAAAAAACAAAAAAAAATTAAAAACTCGAGAACAAATTACAGAAGATGCGTATGCATAAATATGTGCATGGAAAAACAAATAGATGCATGCATGCAAATAAGTGCCCATGCACATAGGTGCCCACACAAGCGCATACAAATGGATCATGGATCATGGATCCATGAGTAAGCAGTGTATGACTGAAAAACACATATAATTTTCGGCTTTACAGAGTGAAATATGAATTAAATAGCTCAGCAAGGGATATGAAGCAAACCATATTTGCCAATACAAGAGTTTTACTGACACAGCACTTAGTTTAATAGCATACCATAGCATATCATTCTAAAGTTAAAAACACTACATAGATATAAAACGAAGATAAAGTGTCCAGATTAAAGAGCAATAATCACCCACAAGCATATAATGAGCTCCTCATCATCATCATCATCACCAACATCAACGTCTAACCCCTAGCTTTAAGCTCAGCAAGCCGCCTGGACAGATCATCCTCATCAACCTTCTCTTTCTCCTTGGAATTAGGAATGGCATGAGCAGCGGCTTGGGGCAGGCCAACAGAGACCTCAAGACCGTAATCATCCGCAACCTGCTGCATAAGGCTACTGACCTCGGCCTCAGGAGTAGAGAGGCTAGTAGATCCAGCCATGGCGCCCTCCATGAACTCAGCCTGAACCTCCATGTTAACGAACTGGCGCTCGAACTGGTCCATCGTCTCAGACATCTTCTGAAGGTTGCCTGTCGCCAAAGCGGAGTCAAGGGACTTGACGATCGAGCCCATGGATTTGCCGATGACCTGCATCTTAGCTTGGGTATCCAACCGAGAGACAACAGCATCGAGGCGGGAGGCCAGGCGGAGGTAGTTCATCTGCTCGCTGCGCTTTCGGATGGAATTCTCCGCGTAGATTCGGGCACCGTCCATGTTACCCTTCTCGATGGCCTTCTTGACCTTGAGCTTCTCCGCCTTCTCCTCCTTCTCGCATTTTCGAGCCTGACGCTGAAGGCTCTTCGAAGTGAATTTGAGCTCCATTATTTGGTTCATCAGCTTCTCCGTATTCCCCATCCTCGCTTTCAATTCTTGCACTTAGGGTTTGGTTTTGGAAGAAGAAGAAATAGCAACGATTACAGTGATCAATACTCCACAGAGAGATAGAGAGCGCGCGCGCTGCAGCTGCAAGGTGGGAGGAGATAGAAATTGAAGAAGAAGGTAGGGCTCAGGCGAGCTGAGAGGTTGAAATTCCGGAAAACTGGCAGAGGTTGAAATCTATTTGTGGATGACGTAGTTTGTTATGTTTAACTTCTAATTATTAGAATTTATTTTCATATATATATATTTTAACTATATATATATATAAAAATAAATATATATATGTATATATATATATATATATATATATGCATATATGCATTGATGCATAAATTCAAATTGATCCCCACTTAACACAATTTGATTCAGGTCCAGCTCAATTAAGATTAGAATCAGGTCAAGCCTAGCTTGTCAAGCTGATTTGTAAATAAGATCCAAGCTCAATCTGAACCAGATAACAATCCAGTTTTCCAGCTATCCTTGATCTCCAAGTTAAATTTAAGGCTCCATTAATGAATGTACTCATGTGCAATGATTAATTTGTTAGCATTGAAAATAAAGCCAATCAAACTATTGAAAACCTAAAGTTCTCAAAGCAATGTACCTTTACAAACCTTGTTATTTGTAAAATTGCTACTGTTTATACATAGCTAAAATAGTATAATAAGTTTTCACAAGTCAATAATTTTGTTCCTGCATGATGTTAAAACCTTCTAAGAACAGAAATTTTAGCATATGATTCAAAATTTCAAAGCAAATTGGAATGCTTAATCCGGTAAAGATATCAGATGAAGTGACGCCATCATTCCTATGTTACTACATAGACTAAATCATAAACTAGGCTAGTTTAACTTCCCATACTCAATGGAAAAAAATAAATCATAAGTTCACCAAAGTTATTCATTTAATTAGCCATACAGATTTTGGCATGTCCAATAAATGCTAGTTTATCAAACATTGCTTATCATACCAAATAGTGGTTGATGTGACAAAAACAAATTCATAAAATATTTTTGAATTAAGCACCTTCAAAAAACAATACTTTAATCTCTAACTTGGTTAATGAAATCATTATCCGAGTTTTACTCCTCATGCATATATGAGCGCGCATTACTAAACTAGCATATTTGAGGAACCTTGAAAGTTCTTTCATCACATCGATACCCACCATGAGTTGATGTAAAGTAAGCGAAAGATGTTGAACAACACTTTGGATTGAAATGACATGTTTCTGCCAAAAGAGCGGTATAGATTTAAGTTTCCCCACAAGTTAAGAATATCAATTTTTTTATCAAAATTAACAAATTGACAAAGAAGTTCATCAATTCTCACGTCAATGCAAAGGGTGTGCAACATACATGATGACAATTTTTTTAAAATTAGGAAGTAACCAAAACAAGATTTTCAAGCGTAAAAAAAGAATCCAACTAATCAATATCCAACCAGCCATTTATTTGATTGTTACACATAATTATTAATTTAGAAAATTTGGTGAATAAATAATCAAAATGCCATAATCCTGAGCATATTTGGCAAACGAATTTGTTCTTCAAAAATGGTACAAATTCTAAAAGTGATATTGAAACTTATAAGGCTTATTCTTCAAACCAAAAAAACAATTCTCATATATGCATATTTTCCTTTAAAATATATTAGCTCTTCTAGAGAAAATCAAAACAATACAAAGATAGCAGTAATAAATAAATGAATGAACAAGAAACCTTACCTTAAAAATACGATAAAAATTAAAAAAAAGAAAAAAAGAGTGAGAAAAACTATAAAGATGTTGCTTTTCTTGTCATTTGTTGTTTTAAATACAGCCTTCTTTTTCAATGCCATTATCAAAAAACTGCTAAGTTTAAATCATTAAAATATCTTAAGACCACATAATCACAATGATGTAAATAACATACTATGATGTCATCTCTTATAATAATTATGACAATGTAAACTCTCAAAAATGAGGATGAAAAGCTAAACATGTCCTTATCAACCATTAACCATATGTTTTCCATTGATAGAACCAGTCAAAAGAGTAAAATTGTAAGCCAGCTAAAACGATCTAATGAAATTAATAAAGAAAGTATCAACAAGGACCAAATGAACATTATTTGTGCAAAAAGTTGAAGCTAAAAAGCATGTTCTCAATGAAAAGTGTGTGAGAAGAGATTCAATAGAACAAAAAAGTAGATGAGTTGTCCCCTGATAAAAATCAACATAGAAGGAAAGGATTAATGAGATATTTAAATAATGTAAATTCTATTTTACCATAACATCATCCATTCTGAAACTATACATTATAATGTTTACATGCCATTAAATTCTGTAAAAAAGGAGTAGTTTTTCAGAAAATTAAAGCCATTTTAAGGAAATAGAAAAAGCTGATGAGCTTCTGCTATCAATTCAGAATTACAGAAATACCAAAAAAAAGAGATGAAAAGGTCTGAAATATAAATATCATAGCAAACCTGCTGATGAAAGAGGCATCAATGAAGCCAATATAAGAATAAAAATAAGAGCACTGAACTTCTTAATCTCCATTAGAGGACCTTGTTGCAACAAGAGGATGAGAATTTCTCCTCCCTTTATTTTACAATATATAAGTATGAGGGAGGAGAAGAGCTCTTCTTC
>NW_018234801.1:0-1096 GCF_001263595.1 Phalaenopsis equestris
CTGGCAACTTCCTAAGATTAGCTAGCACATTGTAAACTAGTTTGTACAATCCACCAATTTTATCTTGATTATGCGGCTCTACCACTGGCGGAGGTGGGGGTATCTCTTTTCGAGTCATTACATGTTTTCCTTTGTCAGCTGGAGCTGTTCTTGGTGGTAATACCTTTCCGCTCCTTAAGTTGATTTCTGTGACTTCTTCTTCTTGAGATATCATTATTGAATCTTCTGGTATCTTTTCCCCATCGTCAATGGGATCTAAGTCGATGGCGAGTGGTGCACCGTGATGCTCGAGAGTTGGCTCTTCGTTGTCAGTGCTGTCGTAAGCAATATCGTTGATGTCTTCCTTAGGCTGGACAACAAGTTCATCGAACTCAAGTACGATTTGAGGATCATTTTGAGGATCGAGATCGCAACCAGCTTGGTTATAATCAGTTACGTTATTACCAAAAATAGTCAAAATGTAGCCAGAATCACAACCATTATATTCATAAGACCCTGGAGGGACAAAAAGATAATCATACAAAGTCAAGGGTTCGAGAGGTGTTCGAGGATTTTCTTCCCTGAATCTGAGACAACCAATCTAGTAGAGGCAGCCCCTATCCTACCCCCCGTGTTATTAATCTTGGCAGTAACGCTCTTCTTTATCTTGTTCTTTCTCTTGGATGATGACAGATTTTCTGGTGAAATCTTCATCTCGGGCTTGGTATGCTGCATACTCTGAACGGAGACTTGTTTTGATGCGGACTGTAGGTTGTTCAGTATCTTCTTGGACGATTTGCTCCATACCTCATTCCATCCTTCTTCCGTATTTGTAGAAGCTTTTTTTGATGAATCCTGCATTTGATTGAGGACCCTCTTGAGTTCATCCCAAGTTGTACTCCATCCATCTGTTCCGACATATGGATTGATTAGGGATATTGGCTCAGCTGAAATCATGTTTACAGAACCCTTATCAAGTTCTCTCAAATATTCCTTCGGGATTGTAATATTCTCTTCCTTAAGGTTCTTCTCGAGCCAATCTTTAAAGACAAAAAACTTGTCAATAGTGTGTCCAAGCAACGGATGGTACGGGCAATAATTTGGTTCACTCTTCTTA
>NW_018234802.1:0-344 GCF_001263595.1 Phalaenopsis equestris
ATATGGCGGGCCGTGTGGCAGCTGACTCAGAAGGCAGCATCGAAGAGAAGCGCGCCGCATGGCTGTTTAACGGATCCGATAATCCAGTCAGCCCCTGGTTTGAATAAATAAATAGGGGTATTTAATAAATTTAGAAAATAGTACCTAAACTTCAGTAAATCCATATCTTTGCATAGAAAATTCATAAAAACAAAATAAAAATACCCTCTTGCTCAGTGAACAGAGTTAAATCATGTGGAATTATTTTCACATTAATTTGATGCATAAATTATTTTTAAAAAAATTAATTAGGGTTAGGGGTTTTTCAATTCTCCATTCATATTGGATTATCACCTTGACCCCAA
>NW_018234802.1:436-899 GCF_001263595.1 Phalaenopsis equestris
GGAGATCTCTATACAGAGATCTTAATTTTCTAAGTTTTTATGCATTTTTTACTCAAATAATTATAGAAAATTGTATGTGCTTTAGAAAATTCTACAAAAATTCATGTAAGTTCCCTATGGCCAGGATAGTCTTAGGAAATAATTTCATGATTTTTAAGAATCAAAACATCACTATTTTGAGCAAACCTTAATTCGCTTAAAACATTTAATTTGAAGCACACAAAAATTAGAATCACTTGATTTTTATTCTCCATTGTGGCCCATGAGTCAAAAAACTTACCATAAAAATTTCAAGTCATTTGGAGATCATTTAATATTTTTAATTGATTTTTAAAAATGACCATTAAATTTAAAACTTAAATGATTTTTCAAAAACAAAATATAACTCCAAAAATTATGAAACTTAGTTTTTTGAGTTTTCTGACATTAGGGGATTTAATAAAAATAAAATTATATTTAAAAT
>NW_018234803.1:0-705 GCF_001263595.1 Phalaenopsis equestris
ATGTTTACCGTATGGATATGTTCGTCTCAATTAGATGAGTTTATAGGATCAAACCCTAGATTATTTGGTTAAAAATGAGGGAGATCTTAAGGTTTTAGGGTTGAGGATCACGGGTTTTGGCTATCGGGGACGATGACAGGGAGCCGTTGGATGGCTTGTGTATCAAATGGACGGGCGAGATGAAGCCGTACAGTGGTTCGATACATAAAGCACGGACCGAGTCAGCAATTACGTGGATGGAGGCGTCCAACCAGAGCGTGCCACACAGAGCTTCGAAGAAGCCATAGGTTGACGCGGCACCGCGTGTTTGAATAGAAATATAGGGATTTTTCTACTTAGTTAAATGCCCATAACTTTGACGGATCATATATTTGCACAGAAAAATTACAAAAATAAAAGAAAAATATCCTAGTGCTCAGTGAACGGAAGAGAACAATGTGGAAATGGTTTGAAGTTTATTTAATGCATATTTTATTTTATATTAATTAAATACTATTCTAAGTATTTTGTTTCTCTATGCATTCAAGTATTTCACCATGGCTTTATATTTTGGCATGTTGTTGCCTCTATCATGAGGGATATTCCTTGATTTTTCCAAAGTCAGAGGAGACCCCTAGACAAAGATCCATATTTTTTAAGTTTATGCTTTTAATTTTATGTCCATCATTTCCATAAATTAATCATGGTAATTAGCATGTTGTATAA
>NW_018234804.1:0-266 GCF_001263595.1 Phalaenopsis equestris
CGCTTGCCGCTCTGAATTTAAAAGCTTATCTTCGTTGGAGTGTTCAACTATTGCATTTATACAAGTTCACAACTTACGCATCCCTTTTAATTCCAAAAACTAGTGCAATTACAATATTATAGAGAGATGCTTCTGAAAAAAATTTCAAATAACAAAAATGGTAGGGGCAATTACATACCAAAGAAAAAAAGGACGAGAATGCAGAGCTGCTCTGCCAAAAGGCCATAACCCAGAAGTTAGGTTTTGCAAAAAAAATCTAAATACAT
>NW_018234805.1:0-352 GCF_001263595.1 Phalaenopsis equestris
GTCGAGTGTGATCATCAATAAAG
Organism: Phalaenopsis equestris; assembly: GCF_001263595.1. NCBI lineage: Eukaryota > Viridiplantae > Streptophyta > Magnoliopsida > Asparagales > Orchidaceae > Phalaenopsis > Phalaenopsis equestris. The sequence continues at coordinate 24 of NW_018234805.1, forward strand.
GAGACAAACCATTGAGTCCTGATACAGGTTGTAACACGGGATGTGCCCCAGATGTCATTGTGAATGAGTGCAAAGGGCCGAGAAGAGGTGTAACCAATACGTGAAAATGACGTGCGAGTGTGTTTGGTAAGTTGACAAAATTCACATTGAAAAGAGCGAATATCTTTATCGATAAATAAATTTGGAAATGGTTTTGCAAGATACATAAAATTTGGATGACCGAGACGAAAATGCCATAACATAATCTCAGAATCTTTATTGACACTAGAATTGAAGACGAAATGATGGGTAGAGAAATGTCTGCAGTGAGGTCGTGGTGGTGAAGTACC
>NW_018234806.1:0-1357 GCF_001263595.1 Phalaenopsis equestris
GAAGTCTTGAAGGCAGTTCAGATTGAATTTTGCAGTTGGTTCCTGTATTTCTGGAGCAGCAATCTTCATTACCACAAATGGGGCATTCTCGAGGATGACCTCGAGATCTTCAAATCTGGCTCCAAATTTGATGGTAGGAGCGAGGTTGCGGGCTTCGTGGTTCTTTGGAAGGTTGTAAGAAAAGGTCAGCGTTGGGTAGGCCATTGCAGCAGGCTTGAAAACAAAAAGTTTTGGGGTTAGCTATATGACCAAAGACGTAGTAATTTTTTTAGTTCAAGCACTGAAAGTAGAGGTTGACCTGTAGACCGGGCAGATCTTATTTTATGGGTACTTATAAATTTTGTTTAAGAAAAATCAAGAGGTGTAAAATTTAATTAATATAAGAAAAAAAAATTTAAAGTGTGCGTAACAGAGCACAATTTTGTTTAATTTATAGAATAGCAAATCAAATTTGGAAGGGAGATGTGAAGTATTTTAGAACCCAGTGTGGGACCCATTTAGTGGCAGATAATGCCCAGGTGGAACTAGTCCACCGACACACCTATTGGGCGTCCGACCCCACACGAAAATTTAAAGAGTCCTTAACGGCCTTCTAAACCCTACTGTTCAAAGATGGTTGAACAGATGGTCCTGAAGTCCAAGGAGTTAGCCGTACTTTCTCCAGACATAAATGGGTAAAGTATGCCAACGGAAGAAGGGTAATTTGGTCCAAGAGGGACACAGACACATTACCGATGTGCGAAGATAATATTCCTTGATTTGTATGTAGAGAAAAGCTTGTCCCCAGCAGAGTCGCCAGAAGCTGTCGGCGCTATTTTTGGTTGGAGGAGTTGAGCGTAAGAAGCGGTCGGTCACCGGGATCGAAATCGTATCGCTCGCTTCAGAAGGACATTTTAATTTACATATATTTTTAGTTTTTTGCAAAATATGAAATCAAACAGACCCCATATTTTCATAGTTTAAATGAAAGAGCATTATACCTCAAATCATGTATCTATTCCGAAGGATAAATATAAGACTTGAGGGTGAGGCTCGATCAAATAAACTAAGGAACATATGACGTTCGTTTGGTCTGCGAAACTTTTATATTTACTAACAAGTTCCCCTATGTAATATAAGGAATTAATTAGTGTTTATATTAAGCTGGGTTCGGACATGCTTCCTATAAGGGCAAGCCCTATAGTTAATTCAATCTTAAACGACCAAATTCACCTAAGAAGACTCTCGATAAAAATCAGGAAATATTATCTTCAAGGAATTTCAAAGGGTAGAACTTTTTAAGGAGATCAAACATAGAGGTGTGAAAGGGGAAGGTGCGAAAAGGGATTTGTTCAAATTTGTAATATTTTGTTGTAGA
>NW_018234807.1:0-606 GCF_001263595.1 Phalaenopsis equestris
TGTACTCCATCCATCTATTTCGACATACGGATCAATTGGGGAGATTGGCTTAGCTTAAATCATGTTTATGGAACCTTTTACAGGTTCTCTCAAATACACCTTCGGGATTGTTATATTATCTTCTTTGAGGTTCTTCTCAAGCCAGTCCTTAAAGACGAAACACTTATCTATAGTGTGCCCAAGCAACCGGTGGTATGGGCAATAATTTGGTTCATTCTTCTTATCGACCTATTCGGGCTCCTTTAGATCAGGTAGTTTGAATTCTGGTTTCATCATCAAACTTTTAAATATTTTAGGTATGACTTCATGTTTAATGAATACACAACTTGTTGTTGCTCTAGCAGCGATATTCCTTTACCCATTATTCGATGTGATCCCTCTTGAGGCGGCCGTTGGTTAGATTGACTGCCCTATTTTTGAGAGTACTGTGACAAAGACTGGTGATGCTCTTCTGTATATATCTTTATCGGCTGCTTTTCTTTGTCAACAGTTGCGACTACTCCTAATTTCTTTTCGAACACTCTGTTCACCTTGGCCTTTTCATGTGGCTCCATGTGTTTCATTTCTTCTTGAAGACTGCTGACTTTATTGAGTAGCTTCTCCAAG
>NW_018234808.1:0-4498 GCF_001263595.1 Phalaenopsis equestris
AAATATATTTTCCCTAATTTTTAATTAAAATAATTATAATAATAACAATTATAATTTAAAAAATCATGGAATTTTTTCATAAATGTTTCTCTGACATAGGTGAACCTCTAATATTTTTCCCATAAACAAAATTTTTATTTTGATTGATTAAATAAAATAATGTTAAAAATCATATTTGCTAAGTTAAGATGATTACTTAAATTAAATTAGTTTTTGATAAAACCCCTTTTCCTCCTCTGATGTTTTAATATCCCAATGGGCAGTGTAATCTAAAATTCTCAAAGTCACTTGATTTATGCTTAATGAGTAATGAAGCGGAGAGCCCCAAGGGCAAAATGGTTATTTTAGATTCTTATACCATCATCAAAATTTAGGATCAACCAACGGAAAAAATGGGTAATTTTGATCTTAATGAGCACTTTTAGATGATTGAAGCATAATAGGTTGAAAGGTAGAAATCAATTTGCCACCTATCCATGATAACATTAAAATTATAATTTTCTAAATTATCAGAATTTTGATGTTAATCAAAATCAAATGATTCTGAAGTGATGGACATAAGCTAGGAGGATGATAGTTTACTTATTCTAAGCCCACAATTGATGATAATATGATATTTTAATAACGAAATGTATCACATAAATTAAAGTTTTAATGTTTGCACATTCTCCCATTGAGGTTGTTAAGGGCTTGGTAGTGATCTAAGCTTGATGTTTAAACATAATTGATGGGATTTACAAAAAGGTAACATGATTGATTATAAGCACATCTAAACACTACAAGCTCAACTTTAATGGTGGGTAAAAAATCTTTAATGACTTAAACTTGCCTTACGGACATTCACCTACATAAATTTTAAATGAAATATCAATTGATTAATTAGATACCCTATCCTTGTGATGATGAAAATGTCAAAGTTCATCGAGTAACGTGGTAATTTCAACTTGACCTTGGATGATAAATGGAAAAATATAATAAGTTTAAAATGAACTTGAAATGTTTCAAGCGATCTTTAAAGTGGTTTAGGGTCATTCCTCAAACACTTTGGAATCTCTTGAATCTTTCAGAGGACAAATTGAACTTTCTAGATTTTGTTCTAAAATCAATCACTAAGATCTTTCAGGATTCAATGAATCATATTTTGGGTCTATTAGATATACCTTCACCTACTCTTGCAGTTTATTTAATTTTTTTGTCAAATTATATACATGTTGAAATAACTAATCTTTAAGTGGGAATGTTGAGAAGATGACATGTATGCTTTTATAGTGTTATTTAATTTCTATTATTTTACTTTCTGCAATTTAATTTGGTTGCAAAATATTATAACTTCTTGGGTGTGCACTCTACTTTACTTGCAAAATCAAAACCATTTTAAAAAAACAATCAACATTTTCAAAAATCTATAACAAACTGTTTCAAAGGTAACCATAAATCCTTTAAAATTACATTAAACATAAAACATCCTTTTGAATTTACGGGAGTCCCTTGGAGGAAGTAACTAATGGTTGCTAACAAGATCTTCACGGTATAAATTAGTTTCACAACTCGTTTAAGATAAGTAAGTTCAAAAGAAAAAAGTGATACCATAATGAGGGAGCTGTGGGATCCTAACCCGTGTTGCTCTAATCGACTTTAACCCCCCGATTAAACTTTAAAACTGTCATTTAAACCATTAAACCTTAGACTTTAGGATTGCTACTTCATTAAGGAGTATGGATCTAGCTTTATGGGTAGCCTTCCACAACACCATGACGATCTACAACAACACAACTTTTCTTAGAATTAAAGAACAAGCCATAGGGTTCGAGGTTGTCCGCCTAGTGTGATATAAATCCTCAACATTTTCTTTAGTCCTTTGTATAGCCCTGTTGTACAATTTAAGCCCTTACTCATCTTAGGATTCCGATGTTATCATTTCTCATGGCATAAACCCTCACATCTTCCAGGCTGTTTGTGCAACCATCTCCAATAAATATAACCCTAATTAATAAAATTGGTAAGATGTAATATTTAAATAATTCTTCTTCCCAAAACTGAAGCCAAACCATAACATAGCTTGGGAAGTTACCGAGGTTCTCCTCAAGATCCATTAAATTCCTTAGTTCTTCTTCTTTTGGTTTACAAAAAATAAAATTTTCCAATTTTGAGTCATTCCCCTTTTGCACTTCTTTATCCAATCTTTTCAAAAATCCTATTCTTTGGAATTCTTGAAGACAATATCCTCTGATTTTTATGAAGTTTATTTTAGGTGACTTCAATTATCTAAGATGTAATTAACTATAGGAAACTTTACAAGTCCATCGTAAATTTAAACCCTATTTAATTTCTCGTATTAAATAGGGAAACTTGTTTGTCAACATTAAAAAATAGCTTTTTGCAGACTTAAAGAGAAGACATAAATTCATTATTTTATTTAACCGAGCCTTACAAGTAAGCAGTGTGTCTACCCTTCAGGACAGATGCATTGGTTACGGTGTTAGACTCATTTATTTAAACTACTGAGGATATGATATCAGTTCAATTATGTATTTTCAAACTTAAAATATTACTTTTCAAAATTATATATATACATATTAAATTAAAGTGAGCATTGAGATATCCATCCCAACGACCGAAAATTCCCAACTTTTAATGGAAAACAACTTCTGACAACTCTGCTAGGGAGTAGTTTTCCTCTCCATTTAAATCATGCAATATTGTATTCATGCATCGGTAACGTGTCCATGTCCCTTATCGATCAGATTACCCATCTTCCGTTTGCATGCTTCACCCATTTCTTTTTTGGATAAGTATAGCCAACTCTTTTAGAATTTAGGACCATCTGTTCAATCACCATTGAATAGAAAGGTTCAGCAATTCATTAGGACTTTTATCTTTATGTGGGGTCGGCCCCCAATAGGTGTGTTGGAGGACTAGATCTGCTTGGGAATTATTCATTGGAAAGTTGGTCCCGTACTGGGTCCTAAACTTTACTTTTCTCCTAGTGTCATTCCAGATTTAGTTTGCTACTTTATAAATTAAATCAATTTTTGCGTGCTTGGTTAATTGGAACCTTTTAATTAACTAAATACCTCTACTTTTAATTTAATTTACAAAAATTTTTAAAGTATTAACAAATTAAAATTTAATAAAGACTTGACCTACCTAAAAAACAACCCTTGTTAATTTTTTTAGTGTTTGCAATAGATATACAAGGTATTGGCCAATTAACTAATCCTAGAGCTTTCTTTTTGAAGCTGCTGCAATGGCAATTCTGACCTTCTGCAACCTGCCAACTAGCCGCGACGCCCGTAATGTCACTCCCACCATCATGTTTGGGGCCATATTCGATGAACTAGAAGTTGTGCTCAGAAAGGCTCAATTTGTTATAATGAAAGTTGACGCTCTGAAATTACATGAGCAATCTATTGAATTCAATGTGAACTGTTCTAAAGATTTCTCTTCTTGCAAGAAGGGGAAGATGATTGCTACGCCGACACCTGTTAAGTCTGTTGTTCCCATGTCTGCTAAAGGAAAAGAGATGATGATTGTGGAAAATACAATTGGAGGATTTCACGCCCCACTGTTGGTATTTGAAATCAAATCTAGCTTGATGTCTATACCGTTAACTAGATCTCAAAGAAGAAATTGTAGTCAAAGGATTCAAAAGGCTTCTAAGGCCCAAATTCCTGAAAAGGTACGTATTGATGAGATTCTACACCAGGAGGAACTTAGATTGCTTAAAACCTCTCCGCTTTTGCAAGGGAGTAGGTTTCACCCTTTAATAGATAACACTGGGTATGAAAGTTTCCAAAATTGCTACTGTCTTACCATTATTCCATGATCGTGATGAGGATAAGGAGAAACCCACTCCTATCACCAAAGTTCGTACCGTATTCCAGAGGTTGGCCATTAAAGAAGGATGTTCAATGGTTGAGCTGCTTAATCGAGTGGGATGCACGTTGTCCCCTCGAATGAAGAAAGAGACTTTGAAGGATGTTAGATCTGCTTGACAGTCTCAAAGATTGGCTGAAGTTTTTCCACCTCACATTCCCATCAGATTTTGCCTGAGAAGTTGAGTTGATACTACCATCATCACTACAGATTTTGTCACTACTGCAGCTCTAAGGTCAGCTGGACGTCAACCAGTCAAGTCATGCCTAAGTCTGATGAAACTACAAGTTGTTGCTCATAAGTGTACCTCAAAGAAGGAGCAAATAAAGAAGTCACCTGGTACTGTATTTGGTTTGCAACGTGAGGAGCATGCCTCTCTGCAACACACCAATGCCTCTGTTGAGACACCCTGTCTCAAGACATCATCATTGAAGAAGAAGGTATGGGTACCCAAGGTCTCCGTACCAACACAATTTGTTGAGCCCATGAGGAAAGATTGGCCAACACAATTTGTTGAGCCCATGTGGAAAGACTGTGGATGGAAGCAAAGGTCCGAAGTATCAGACATCAATGCAGCCATTGCTACTGAGTTGGATGAACAATGGGACGATGCGCAGGAGAG
>NW_018234809.1:0-1541 GCF_001263595.1 Phalaenopsis equestris
GTCACCTCAATAGCATTAGATTAGGCTTGGGTTTGGAGTCGTCTCAGGTCAACCATAACCAAGCTTAGCCCAAACCTAAATTTGACGCAAGCTTGACATAACGCAACCGTAGATCCAACTCAATCTAAGTCTAACCTAAACTCAACCTTAGACCTAACGAACCTAGGTCTAACCATTTTCTATTACTGATGAGAAATTCTCGCTGCACTTCAACATTGAATCAGAAGAAGACTCTCCACCATTGAAAAAGTGGAAAGTCAAGACTGTCATTGTTGTTCCTCAATGTCCAAAGAAAGTAGAAATCAAGAAAACTCCTGATTCAATTTGTGACCTACATATCATGCGAATGATCTTTATGATTGGCTCATCTAGTGAAGTTACTCCGGCATGAATTAAGACTCAAAGAGAGAATCAAAATAGGAGGCTCCATAAGATAGCATAGCAAATAACAAACAAAATAGATGATGAGGAACTTGATACCTCTACTTTCTTTTGAAAAGAAGTAGGTTTCTTATACTCTCTACTGCTCAAGGAGAAGAAAATTTCCACAACATAGTAGAATTATTTCAACCCAAATGTAAAGTCCCCAATATGAAAAGAAGAAAATTCTATATGGCTCAACTGTATAAGGTGTTTAAAAACATTGTGAAGTAGGAATGTTCTACTATTGTAGAAATCCTTCATGATGTTGGAGGCATTGTATCTTTAAAAGAGAAAAGAAGGATCATGAAGTAGGAAAAGCAATCAAAGTTGGTATTTACATGATTGTTAGTGTGTCCATCACACCGATTATTTCCAAATGCACCTCCTTTCATTCGGACCTATCTTGAAAAGAATTGAATACCATGTTGATTGTAACCTTATGCTCCTTACATCCCATACCATCTACAATATATTAAAAAGGATACACTCATGGTATGAACTAAGTATAGAGGTTTTCAATCCCCTCTCTATATAAGTGACACAAGAATAAAACCTTCAATGCTCCCTATCCAGTTTGACTTGGAGAAAGCATGAAAAATTCTGGATATATTAGATCTTGAGCTGGACTTAAAAGATATATAAATCAAAGTTTGTGTTGACATGTATAGTAGTGCTGGGTAGGATCTGTGTTGTTTTGTATAGGACCTACCAGTGTCCCTTAGTTCTAATCTCTAGACCAAATTGATAACAGAATCTAGTCTATCACACTGAAAAAATCAATTTTATGCCTATCAAATCTTATCTCCCTATCCAGAATCTAGTCTGTCACACTGAAAACATCAATTTTATGCCTATCAAATCTTATCTCCCTATCTATTTGCACTCCCCCGCGAACAATCATCACTACTCTTTCGAAGATGAAATGTGATACTTACAAGTCAAGAAATCTTAGTCCCTTAGGTCTATAAGTTTCCTCAATGGTTTTTAACAAAACAAGTTATCAATTTGTAAAGTAAATGAAGAACGGGTAAAAATATCATCACAGTTTTTGGAAATAAATAAAGTTCTAAAAAAATCAAAATAACTTACTTGATTACTTCATATTGCAAGGAGAAAAA
>NW_018234810.1:0-3962 GCF_001263595.1 Phalaenopsis equestris
AGATAGAAAATGTAATTATAAAATTATCAGTTTAGATACGCATGTATTTTTGATAAATTTACCTATTTTTTCAAGTTAAAAGTGTGAAATCATGAGAAAAATATTAGAGCTACGTTCCGGATGCAATAGTTAGGAATATCCCGTTGTGTTATAAGAATATTTCATATGCGTTATTTGTAAAAAATGAAGTGTTATTCGATTATTTCGTGGTGTTATTGAAATATTCCTCTGCGTTATTTGATTTGGGGCTGAAGTGTTATTGATATATTCCCCGCGTTACTTGATTTGAGGCTGTGTTATTCCAATAACATAGTAGAAATTGAAATAATATGAAAAATATGCCGAATAACACAATCACAAATCAGATAACGCGATGAATATTTCAAGAACACCGCAAAACAATCAAATAACACCATATAATACTCGAATAACACTTCATTTTTTTATAAAGAATGCTGATGAAATATTCTTGTAATACGACGAGATATTCCTAAATATTATAATCCGAAAGTAACTCTACGTTAGGAGTTCTGACGTAATATATTTTTGAAATCATATGTTGAAAATGAGAGAGTAAATTATGGAGTATTTGCAAAATTACGCTTGAGGATATTTTTATTCATATTTGATTACAATAAAATTTGAATTCACCATCAACTTTAAAAGAAATATGATATAAATATATCTATAAATAAATCCTAAAAAAAATTGAAATTCTTCCAAAGGCGGCCATGTTAATATTTGTGTCAACCAATGAAGATATCTCCGGAACCCCGCTCGATCTAGTTGGGAAGAAAGGCGACGATTCGATCGCGGCTTCTACAGACCTGCGAAACTCCCATCTTTCTTCTCCTCCGCTCCACTACGCTCCCCTCCGCTCCCACCTTAATTGTTCATTATCGATGAAAATGTTCAGGATTGCTCAAAGCTGTTTACAACCTTTGAACTGTCGTTCTTTCCTGTTCTACCTTATTCCTTTTTTGTTGAATACGATCAGATTTGGCTATTGAAATTCAGGTATGTTCGCCTTCTGGCTGCTTTCTACTTGCGGTTTACGGGGTCGGTGACGGATGTGTATCAGTACCTGAAACCGCTCCATAATGATTACAGGAAGCTATGACAGAAGCTTTAGGATGGAAGTAAGCTCTTATTCTATAGAATTTTTAACCCTCTCCATTGACGATCATATTGTCTTCTTTAAACTATTCTTATTCTCGTCAATTCAGATTTTGATCTGACTGATGTTGATGAAGTATTGATCAACTTCTCAAAACGGCTTAGTCATGTGATATTGCCCTTCCTCGCTTCTGGAACATGTTGGTTCCAAGTTAATGGATCACTGAATGACAAATTGAAAAGAAACAATGAGAATAGACTTTCAGGAAATTTCTTTCTATTATTTGAAGAAGGAAGAAAACAGGTCTTAAGAGAGTCTTATATTGTAACATAACAACTAATTTATACTAACCAATACATAAAGTAATAAAAGGAAAAATGTACACACTAATCGCAGGCATTAAGTGTCATCAATTTGCGCCTATTATAAACCTATATTTATTCCACTAATTGAGTAATCAACTCATGTCTATTATGAAGCCACTAATTGTGTAACCAGTTCAATTGACCAATTCAAGATTAGTCTCACAATCTCCCCCGTAAGCTTGATTTAATTCGAAATTGTTTACGCCAAGCAGCTCTCGCATTTTCGTGAATTTGACTCTTGCTAGAGCCTTGGTGAGAATATCCGTACACTGCTCTCTAGTGCTTACGAACTTCATGATGATCTGTCAATTCTCGACACACTCGCGAATAAAGTGGAATAGAGTGTCAACGTGCTTGTTGCGTACATGAACCACCGCTTGTAGCAACTGTATTTGCTGCAACTCCTGCGACAAACTTACGAACACCTGCCGCAACTCCTCGTGCGACGAACCTGCGAAGTCCGCTGCAACTGTGTCTGCCGCAACTCCTCGTGCGACAAACCTGCGAACTTCGCTACAGCTGCACCTGCCGCAACTCCTCGTGCGACAAACCTGCGAATTCCGCTGGCCGAGCTCCTCTGTTTGCAAACGCTGCTGTTCACAGTAACAACACGTGAACTCCTCTCCTCTGCGAAACTGACTAACCACGCGACAACCTCCTTTCATGGCCATGAACTCCACATTGTCGAACGTCTTCCCGCGAGAAATCGCGAATCGTCGTGACACCCCCTGCGAACCAGAAGCACGCCCTTGCGAGTTGTCGCTACTCGAAGAACTGCAGGAACCGCCGCCGCTCCACCTGTTTTGCGCGAACTGTCGCGCCTGTGAAACCGCTCCGCTGTTGAACTGCTTCTGCGGATTGCTTCCCGTCCGAACTGCTCCTGAGAACTGCTTCCCGTTGGACTGAACTCTCTTGAAGGCAGAGCCTCGACAACTGCCGCGAAGCTTCCGATTGCTGCCGGAACTAAGACCTCTCCGAGGCTTCCTTCTCTTGCAAACCTCCGCACAACAGACGACTTTGTTCGTAGTGGTAACTGCTAGCACCAAACCGGCGAACTCCTGCAGCGGCGATCTACAAATCACCGCACAAGCTTGGCGGAACTCCTTTGTTCGATTGCCAAATTTGTTGAAACCGAAAATCACTATTTCCCCTTAATTAAGTTTTCTTGAAAAACCAGTTTCCTTTTCCGCGATTGTCAGCAGAAAGTTCTCCTTAATTTATCCTTTCCTTCTCCGCAATTAACAGCAGAAAAACTTTCCTTAATTAAGCCCTTCCTTCTCTGTGCCAGTAATCTTCTGGATTAACGGGGAATATTCCCTGATTATGGAGGAATTTTGATTCCTTGCCGAGCTTGCCTTGCTTCCCAGGAGAGAATATTCCTCGATTCCCTTCCAAAGTTGGAGTCCCTTCTCAGCGTCGAATCCTGGGGAGAGCCCTCGGCCGCTCTTCGTCTTCGTCTTCCTTAGCGAAAGGAAATTTCTGATCCGCAGAAATGTTTGAAATATTTCCAATTAAATATTTCCCTTAATTTTGCTTCCCAAAATTGAATTCCTTTAATTAGGCCCTTAATTAAGTATTTGTCTTAATTAAGTGTTTAAGAATTTCTTCTCCAGCAATCTTACCTTAATTAAGCTTCCCTTGATTAAGAATTGGCCTTAATTAACTTTCCGACAAAGGCAATTTTCTTCTCTCAGAGTAAAAATTGCCAATCCCACAAAAAATTAATTAGTTTTCATATTAAGACCTTTCAGGAATTTCCTTTCCTCTGCAGCAAGAATTTCCTAATTGAGAGGGAATATTCCTCCTACTAGAAATCCAAGATTCCATCTCTTCTCCGCCTCCAGCGCTGGACTCTTCCGCAACGCCACTCGAGAACGCCGTGCTCTTTCGCTGCAGGCCCTGCTCGAACAACTATCTGCTTCGCCCGATCTGCCGTGAACCTCGCCGCGCCTAAGCCCTTCTCGCGAACACCTTGGCCGGCTTTCTGATTTGCGAACAACCTGCTTCCCACGATCCCGCTTCACTCGATCGTTCTCCTGCTTCGCGAACTCCACCTCTACACCGCTCGATTGGAACCTGGGAAGAAATATTCCTTATTCTCTCTTTTGCAGAAGTCAAACTGTTCTGTTCGCGCTTTACCTCGCCGCCGCGCACAAGCCTGGGACAAACTTCCGTCGCGTATCACCTGGTCATACGCCGAACTCCACCCAAACCTCCTTTGTCGCGATTCAAGACGCCCCTTCGCGAGCTTTGCCGGCGAACTGCCGAACTTCCGAACTGCTTCTTGCGGCTCGTCCCGCAGTTCCCGAACAGAATAAAACAAAAACTTTTCTGTTCCTCGCCGGACCTCCTCTCCGCAGCCTCCGGAGAAAACTTCTCGCAGTCAGTCCGAAACTTCCCTGAGCTGATTCTACTACGAACTTTTTCAAAATCCTTCGTTTTTCCCGCGAGCCCGTCTACCTTGCAAATTTCTTCGCAGT
>NW_018234810.1:4231-7369 GCF_001263595.1 Phalaenopsis equestris
GGGCGGCGTCTTGTGGAGACGGAGAGAAAGGGAAAAAAGAACGGTTCCCGTAACTGCTGCTCCCACAAACCGAAGCCCTGCTCTGCCGTAACCGTCGGCGAACACCTTTCTTCCCAAAGAAGAACTCTCCAACTTCGCACGAATCCGAAGCCAACCCTCTGTTCGCAGAGCCTCGCGAACTGCACGCCAACCTCTGCAGATGTCGTGATTCTCCTCTATCGTGAATGATCTGAGCCTGATCTCCCGCGAACGATACTCTCCTCTGCAAAACTGCACTTGTTCGCGAAACCTGCAAATCCTCTGTTGCCGCCCGAACCCTTCCTCCTCCCGAGGGTTCCGTATGAGATTTCGCCTCCTCCGAAGCTGCATACGGAAGATCTCCTGTCTCATAATTTCCTCCTCCCGCTCGTCCCTGGTCGAGCGAATCGCTAGTTCGCGATTTTCCTCCTCCCGCGATCCTTCTCTGCTCCTTCGAAGCACCGCGAAATACTGTTTTACGAAAAACGGAAGAACCCTTGGATCGTTCGTTAGCTCCTCTACCGCGAACCGCGAACCGCGAACCTTCTTCCGCATAACCTTGTCGTTTGCAAATATTATCGCGAACCTCATGTTCTGCCGGTCGACGCTTTCCGACAGCAATCTGGTGCGCAGGCTTTCCCCTCTGAAGCCTTCGTGTTAGCTCCCAGCAGCCTTCCGCACCGAGCGTTCGGAGATGGCGTCGTGAGTTGCCTGCTCTTCCTCTCGAACCAGACTCTGATACCAAATGTTGGTTCCAAGTTAATGGATCGCTGAATGACAAATTGAAAAGAAACAATGAGAATAGACTTTCGGGAAATTTTTTTTTATTATTTGAATAAGAAAGAATACAGTCTTTAAAGAGTCTTACATTGTAACATAACAACCAATTTATACTAACAAATGCATAACGTAATAAAAGAAAAAATGTACACAATAATCACAGACATTAAGTGCCATCAATTTGCGTCTATTATAAACCTATATTTATTCCACTAATTGAGTAATCAACTCATGCCCATTATGAATCCACTAATTGTGTAATCAATTCAATTGACCAATTCAAGATTATTCTCACATCAGTTTCACGAGAAGAAGCAGGGAAGTGCGAGGGTCTTCAGCAAATTCGTGCGGCTATCGCAGCGCTAGGTGGGAAGGAAACGACTGGATCACAACAGTGAACCACAGGGATGTGCAGCTCAGTTTTGCGAGAGAAGTAGGGAAGTGTGGGGTATTCAGCGAATTCGTGTGGCTTGGAGAGGACGAAGCGGAAACGAGGGGAGTATTAACAATTCAATTCAATTATTAACCCTTTAACTAATCTCCCAATATTTATAATCACACTTCAATTATAAGATCACAATTTACAAATAAATAAAAAAAATTCATTAAATTTTATGAAATTTCCAATAAAACATTTTAATTAATCATATATAATTATCATACTATATTAGTATTGATACTACTTTTCTCATAAGCATTTGGATCCAAAAATACCTTTAGGATCCTTAATCGAATTAAACCCCCCTTAATATCCACAAGAAGAATATTTTTAAATTGAGAACAAAACTTTTTGTAACTATTTTTAATTGCATACACAACAATATTATGTTTGCACAGAGGCAGAATGATCATTCATCTAGAAACAACTGATTTTCAACTGTTTTTCAAACGCACAAATCAAACAGTCACCCAGCTTATCCGGAGCTTACAAGGATAAACAACTTATTTAGATAAGTTGGATAAGCTGCAGCTGGCCCAAACAGACCCTAGGAAGCTCACCTATTCGATCGGATGCAGCCATCTGAGGCTCTAAGCTAGAGCAAACAAGTTCAAAGCCGATCGAATCACAAAAGCGACTGAATTTAAGCCGTTTAGTTAGAAATAAGACAAAGATATTCAAGCCAACCACTACAAAAAAGTTGACCGAAGGCAACAACCTACCTTGCGATAGATCTGATCCGGGAAAGATCAAATTCCTCAGTATCACCCACCATCCATGGAAGGCCCCAGGACTCCTCATTAGGGATCAAGAATTAACAGATGAAACAAAGAGTCTTATAAACTTCTCTCAAGCTCTCCTCGTTGAGAAAGGAGCTATCTTTCCAATTAAGATGATTCTCCATCTGCTCAATATTCTTGCGTCGCTCCACTGATAGAAGCTCCTCACCAAGGACTGAGGGTCAATAGCCAGACTGGATCAACCGAACGATAAAACCTATCCAATCAAATCAATTCTGCCCACCTAAAAACAACCAAGCCCAAACGACTGACAATGCCGACTCAGATTAGCAGACCAGATTGACCTTACCGAGCCGAAGCCAAACAAACTTATCTAACTGAACTAGAGAGCAACTGAGTGATAGAATTATACCTGCAAAACATGTAGAATAACTTGTACAACCACATTAAAGTAGGGTAAAAAATACATCACCATATGGTACTCTTTCTCTCTTATAAAAAGAAAGATTGCTTCATGCACAAAAGGGACTTAATTTTAGTTAAAAATGTCGAGAAAAATCAACACAATTGATATAATTTACTATACCTTACTATTCGCGCGCGCGCACACACACGCGTGTACTCTCTCTCTCTATCTTATGTATATTTTATGTGATTAAGGATAAATTTGCCAGTGATTTAGTTGTTTTTTTATTACATATTCCCACACGCTTTTGTGCTTATGAAACGTATCTCTTATGCAAGTTCAGGAGGCCAATCTACCAAAATTAACAGGATTGAGTGATGTGCTCCCAAGTTTGCAGATATGAAAGTTCTGGGTCATAGAAATGTAAAAAATAAAGTTTAGGCATTAGATATGTAAATACATATGAATTGGGTGGCATGTGAGTAAACGACCCTAAAATGACATATATAACTTTATAAGGAAATTCACAGAAGTAGACTAATCTCCTCTAATATAGAAACATAAACAGCCATATAACCAAACAGAATAACATTCTCCTATAAGTATAAACTTCATTAAAGACAATAAACGTGGTATACAATAAGCATTAATTTAATAATAAAATGAATGAGTTAAGATATATATGCCCGCATTTGTCCTCATACTAGATTGGATTGTTATATCTAAAAATGATTTTTCCATCAATATTAAAAATC
>NW_018234811.1:0-6417 GCF_001263595.1 Phalaenopsis equestris
GAGTGGTATGTTTGTAAGTCTAGTATGTGGTCCAACAATAAATAAATTTAGGGTCTGTTTAAGGCAGCTGAAGCTTATTGAATAATCTGCTGATAAGTCAGAGACGGTTACTATTACAAATTTTTATTTTTTTTAGAAAAGTCAGACCGCAGCTAGAAAACTGTCACCGCACCTAGATAGTTCGGTGAGAAAACACTGTTTCAGCGTTTTTGAAAACACATAAGCTGTCAAAACGCAGTTTACCCAAATGTGTCATGTGTGTTTTTAAAATGTCACCGCACCAAATAAGCTGCCCTAAACGGACCCTTAGTCAGGCATTGATTTGGTTTGTTAACTAATAATGTTGCCGTTAAATTTAAAAGTACCTGAACTCCACTATTATGAGTATGTTTAACATTTATATAAAGTTAATTAGCTCAGTTCTTATTAACTGAATAAACGAAAAAGGTTAAATGTACAGTCAATTGTCTTTCGATTAATAAATTTAGGCAAGTCCCAACAAGAATATGGGCTTGGAGCAATAGTCTCCCTTTCATTTCACTCCTTCCTCCTTCCTCCACCACCGGACATTTATTGCTTCCATTTGTATATCTACTAGATTTTTTTCTATAAGATTAAGAGAATATACATGTAATGTGTCCTCTTCTTGCACTTCTTTCTTTTTCTTATTCTAGATCATGATCAAATTAATGTAACATACTAGTGATTGTTTTGTATCATACTTTGGCTTGTTAAGATCTCACTATTTATTATGATTAGATTATATGAGTTGAATTTTATTTGGGTATTGGTATTGTAATACAAGTTAGTTATGCTCGATTTATAGCCGTTTTTGTATGCACTCATATTGATATTAATAAATCAGATGAATTACACGTATATTATTCTTTTTCATAATTTGAATTTTAGTTGTAGAACCTCCAAGCAAGCAAAATTTTGTTTGTCATCATTGGTTGAATCTCATAAAACCATGTGTTTTGCATTGTTTATCTTGAGGAAAGAAGCTAATAGTTATTAGAGGATAAATATATTCTTCATCATTTAGGGACATTGCCCTTATTATTTGTATCTAGTTTCTTATTCTTTTATGGGTTTGTCAATATTATTTTTTTTGCTCTTTTATAAGATTATAAGCTTATGATAGAAGTAGTAACTCACATGAATATATTATATTGATTCATTGTTGCACAGATTCATGTTTTGTTGTTGTAATATTTACTTTTCATAAACATTATTTCTGTTTAATTATAGAAAAAATTAATATAAGTCAAAAATCATATTTAGAATTCTGATAAATTTTTTTATATTACTTATAAATTTTTTTTAAGTTATAAAATTGTATATTTAATTTGTTGTGGTATATAAGTTGGTAGAAACTTTTTGAATATTAATTAGTCAGATTGATTATGCCACAAATGATGACTCTGTAGGAAATCATTGAATTTCCTTGAGATGATGTTTACCTTCTTAATTTCAAGGTTTCTAACAAAACTGAATAAATACTAATAGATTAAAATGTAAATGTATAATAAAATGATTGTTGAATCATGTAATAATGAGATAAAAGTAGATTGGAAATGATTGTATTGAAATATGTAAAATAGATTGCCATTGATTTAATTTATGAAGTAATTAATCATAGATATTATTATATCAACCCTAATTCATTGCATATAAGTTTTTTATTTTGGTATTATAGTATCATTGAAATTTGACACTCTTAGTCACTTTTTGATAATATATATTAATATATTAATTCATATTTTTTTATTTTATATATCCAAATATCTTGCTATTTTTCTTCTAAAAAAATTAATGATTATATACTGAGTTTGACTTATTAAACTCACATCTTAATATTTGCTTAGAGATATTTTACCGAATTGTTTGATAGGTTGTCGCTATAATAGTTTATTCAACATTAGATCTATTTTTGTTATTTTTAATTTATGTACCAGCTATTACATTTCTTTTGGGTTTGAATAGTTTATTTTTACAATTTTTGCCTTCAATTTTATTTTTTCTGATGGTGACCTACTTTCTTATTGAATTGTTTTAAGTGTTTTTAGCTATTAAAATAAAATTATATCATCTCTTATTTATATTATTTAAATTGCTTTTATATGATTTTTTTCTCTTCAGTACAAAATAGGTTCATATCATTTCGCAATGTCCTACATTATTAGTGTGCATCCTTTTGAACCCAGTGTAACAAAAATAATTATGTTATATTTGTTAATTAATTATTTATATAGTACATTAAAACTCAAAATAAATAATTTGATATTTATTTTTATTATTTTTTAAAAAATACTCTGACTCTGAATTTTTTAATTAGGTTTTGTCAATTAATGCAATGAGTCATTAATTACAAAGTTAAATTAACATTATAAACCTAATTTTTTAATAAAACAAACTTTAATGTATAGTGAAGTTAAGGCAGCAAAGTCCAATGCATTAATGCATTCGACAAAAAAAATTTAATTTTTCGCTAAAAATAAATCTGATTATTTGGTTGATTGTCAAGATGAATTGAGTAAAACAAATCAAATACAAGATTTTTGAAATTTTGGCATTTTGTTCAACAAAAACGAAATGCATTGTAGATTTTTTGTTAATTTAAAGTTTACCATGTTGTTCAAAATTGATATATTCCAAGTTTATAAATTTTGGATGATTTTCAAATACATTGTAGATTAAATACATTGTCATTATTATTTCTAATTGCTAGTCATCATGATTATCCGGCCATTACCACCACTTACTTCAATCTATGGTCACCCCTGATTTCTACTTATGGCACCACCTATTACAGCGACACTCACTTTGATAATTTTTTTTCATTGGCATGAATCAAAGAGTTTTTCTTTTTTCAACCCACTTAAGCGTTATTTTTGTGTTCGAATGCGTAGCATATTGGTTAGAAATATAGTGAAGGATACTAAGACAATAGTTTGAAGTACTCTCTCTATGAAAGAAAAAAAAAACCTATCTTATAACATGTACTAAATACATCATTTGATACAATGTTACAAAATGTTCTTATCTACTTATTACTTTGTTGTTGAAAGTTAGATCTTTTGTGGCTTATAGGTTTCACAAATGAATTTCGAAACCTCTTAACAGAGAGGTTAGATTGTTTGTTGAGAATTAGATGATGAATACTCTGTTGTAAGATATGTGTAGTTCTTTTAGTTGTCTCACATATTTGCTTGCTTGAGATTATTGTTTTAGAGGATTTTATTTTCTTTGAATTTTGATGGAGTCTTTTGGTTTTAGACCTGGGTTTAGTTGTGTTCATATTTTATTATTATTTTATTTTCATTTCCATTTTGTTTTGATTGGGTAGGTTTGTTAATGTTTGAGGTTGCTTCTCTTGCTGGCTCTCTCAAGTTTCAAATCTTTTTCTAGTGTATATTAGAGATTTTTTTTGCTCTTTGTATTGCATCAGATTGTTTATATTTTTTGTTCTGTGATTGTTTTAGGTTTCGTTAATTTTGGTTCTCTTAATCTTTTCTCCTATCTTTTAGATTTCTGTTTATTTTTTGTTGTAGTTTGTTTGGGCTCTCATTTTGCTTGGTTTAGTTTTGTAGGTTCTATAGTTACAATTTTGAGAATATATTGTTGTTTACTTGATCTTTTGAGTTTGTTTCAAGGTTGTTGTTTAGATTGTTGATGATTTACGATTATTTGATTGTTGATTCAAAAAGATGTTCTTTTGTTTTCTTAGAGTATTTCATTGAGGTCGTTGTTTAGAGATATTGTTAACTAAAGAGCGTTATTAGAGATTGTTTTTTTCTTAAGATGTTGCTGACTAATAGTTTCCTTAGAAGTTGTTTTGAGATTATTTTGCTGAATTCTAGAGTTTTTGTATGATTGACACTTATCTATTTGTATTTTATGTTATATTATCTGGGATTTATTGTTATGTTTCTAAGTTATTACTTCTTGCGTTGTTTTCTCTTTATTTTAAGTTGTGTTGTACTATGTCTATGACTATATCTCTTTTTTTAATATAAATAAAGCTAGGCGTGACCCTCATCTTTCCCAAATAAAAAATTAAAATAATAAATAAAAGTACTTGTAAAGATGTACTTTCTCTTTTTGACTGCACTACTCTATTTTGTCTCATCATTCCTTGTTTAAATATAGTTGTTTTATATAATTCTTTTCAAATTTTTGTCTGTTTTTTACTATATTTTATATCTTTGTCAAGTTGTAAGCTATAATGTATGCTTGATTTTTAATCAAGAAGCTTATTCATCTGTTTCAATTTAACATCATTAAACGCCTTCTTCAAAATTATTTGTACTATTGCGAGTATTTGTTCTTACTTGATGACAATACATGTCTTTATTCTCACGGTATGTATTTATATTGAAGGAGTTTTACATGCATATCTCTCAATTCTTATTTCTCAAATATATTTACATGTCTAGGGTCTAAAATTTACTTTTTACACATAAAAAATCTTTCCAATGTATAAAAGGTGTATTTCAACTTCTAAAAGTTAAAATAATTATATATTTATGTGATGAAAATTTTGGATGATACAAATAAAAAAATCAAATTTTAGGTCTTACATATATATGCAAAAACATAAGAATTAGGTGGTATGTATATAAATGCACCCATTTGGGGCAACTTTTTGAATTCTTGGATGCTTTGTGGAGCCTTATTTTTATTAGCTTCTCCTTCTTTTCCATCACATTCTTATAATTTATATTAGGGAAATATACATGCATACCACATAATTCTTATGTATTTACATATCTATGTTGAGGAGGTTAGATATATAAATAATAATCGAATGGTGCATCCCAACACCACCCCGGCGCAACTCTCCTCTATATTACGGAAATGCGCCGCTGCTTCTGTTCTAGGATCAGGGAAGCAAGCCCATCGACATGCCCTCGTCTCCGGCCTCATCCCTCACTCCACCCTCGAGACCGACCTCCTCCTCATGTACGCGCGCTGCGGCCGCCTCCTCATCGCCCGCCAAGTGTTCGACCGTATGCCTCATCGCCCTCTTCACTCCTGGAACATCCTCCTCTCTTCCTACGCGCAATCCTCTCTCTTCCACCATTCCCTCGCTCTCCTCCACCCCTTACTTGCCTCCGGTCTCCGTCCTGATCACTTCACTTTACCTTCCCTTCTCAAAGCCTCCGCTGGTCTCGACCATGGCCGCACAGGGGCCGCACTCCATGCGCTTGCCGTCGAAATGGCTCTCAACGTCCACCTTATCGTCAGCGGTTGTATTGTCGACATGTATTTGAAATGCGGGTGGTTGGTCGATGCCCGAAAGATGTTCGAAGAAATGCCCGAGAAAGATGGAGTTGTTTGGAATGCCATGGTTACCGGATTTACAAAAGCCGGATTGCTCGCTGAGGCGTTCAATTTATTCCAGAAGTCTCAGTTCGAAGCAGGTGATGCGGATTGGATGGCGCTCCCGAGCGTGCTCAGTGCCTGCAGCCAGAGTGGAGATTTGAGGAAAGGGAAGGAGGTTCATGGCAGAGCAATCAGGTGTTTGGTATTGGAATCTGATGCCGTACTTAGCAATTCATTGATCGATATGTATTCCAAATGCGGATTCTTGGATGCTTCCCTCCACCTCTTTTCGCGAATGCGAGTCAGAAATCTCGTAACCTGGTCGATCTTGATATCAGGTTACGGCATGCACGGTCGAGGAAAGGAGGCTCTGAGGCTCTACGAGGAGATGAGAAGAGAAGGATTGGAGCCCAATTCCGTTCTATTCACTTCGGTGCTGTCGAGCTGCAGTCATTCTGGTCTCATCGATGAAGGGCGTGCAGCATTCGTTTCAATAAACAGAGTGTACGGTTTGGAGCCGAGCGTCGAGCACTATGCTTGCATGGTGGACCTTCTCGGTCGCCACGGGAGATTTGTGGAGGCGCTTGAATTTATTGGGAGGATGGAGATGGAACCGGCGGGAAGCATTTGGGGGGCGTTACTTGGTGCGTGTGCGGTGCACCAGAATGTTGAGGTTGGGGAGATTGCAGCAAGAAAGTTGTTTGAATTGGAGCCGGGGAATCCGAGCAACTGTGTGGCGCTCTGCAGCATCTATGAGAGGGCTGGGAATTGGGATGGTGTGGCTGAAATGAGGAGGAAGATGAGGGATTTGGTGGCGGTTAAGACACCAGGATGCAGTTGGATTGAAGTGAATGGTGAAAGGCTTTGTTTCTACCAAGGAGATGTTTCTTCCCCATCTTCCAAGTTGATGTTGCAGGCGCTAAGGGGCTTATTAGGTTAGTTACATTCCTAGACATTTGACTCTAACAAAAGCACTCTTTGCGGAAAAAAAAACTATTCTGTCTGGTATTAACTCTAACAAAAGCACTCTTAGGGGAAAACAAATTCCGTCCGGACTGGATAACTACCGACGGCCACGTCGCCCACCGA
>NW_018234812.1:0-1029 GCF_001263595.1 Phalaenopsis equestris
TGGTGGAGTTTCACTTCATTTTTAGGGGGAAATATGAACTAGGAAATATATTTCGGAGTTTAAAAGGATAACTCCCGCCACAAAACTGCCATTTGAACCCACGTAATAGCCATTTTATTGGTCTCTCCATCAGCAGGGTCGATGGCGCCGTCGGCGCCGTCGAGGACGCCGTTAGTGCCCAAGGCAAAAATTTTACTGTTTCGCTCTGATCCGAATGCGTTCCAATTTTTCTCTATGAATCCAATTTTTAAGATGATTCAAGTGTAAATAAGAGTAATAGAGCTTAATACTACCACAAACTAACGATAATTTCAAATAAAAACTACTATAATCGCAATAAAAATAAAGAAAACTATGGGTTGTCTCCCATAAAGCGCTTGGTTTAACGTTGTCAGGCCGACCTATTCAGGTGTCATTAAGGTTGACTGATCATTAAAACCTCTTTAAAATTTGGTCTTTTACCCTCAATATATTATTCAGTTTGACTGATCATTAAAACCTCTTTAAAATTTGATCTTTTACCATCAAAATACTGTTTTAATCTGTGTCCATTTACTTTAAATCTATTCCCAGTCTTTTGATCTTCAACTTCAACAGCTTCGTAAGTATAAACTTGAGTCACAGTAAAGGGTCCTAACCAGCAAGACTTCAATTTCTAAGAGAATAATTTTAGTCTTGTGTTATAAAGCAAAACTTCTTGTCCTGATTATCCTTCCTTTTGGTTAATTTTCTGATCATGCCATAACTTTAGTTTCTCCTTATAAATTCTATCATTATCATAAGTCCCATTTCTTAATTCTTCCAATTCATTTAATTGTAATTATCTCTTCTTACTAGCATCTTTCAGATTATAATTGAAGTTTTTAATCACCCAATATGCTTTATGCTCCAATTCGACTGGTAAGTAACAAGCCTTTGCAAAAATTAGTCTGTAAGGAGTCATTCCAATAGGAGTTTTACAAGCAGTTCTATAAGCCCATAATGCGGTATACAGTCTAGTAAACTAATCTACTCTACTAGTGTTTATAG
>NW_018234813.1:0-1246 GCF_001263595.1 Phalaenopsis equestris
TATCCTGAAGCGTGGCTTAGAAGGTTAGCTTGATCACCAGCATAACCCACAAGACAAACAAACAGACAGACAAATGGACAGTTGTTACTCTTTTCTAGCTGCATCAATGCAGAGTAGGTAAAATATGTGATATTTCAGTTGTACTCAGCTAGTTATTGTGGACAGTTTCAGCACATGATCAGTTGTACTACATATTTGAAGCATCTTTAATGATGTTTATTTCAGATTTCATCATGTTTGTTGAATTACCTTTTTGTATGATTGATTAAAGTCCCATAACCACACATTGGTTCTAAATTGTAACGAACAAAGAACGATACAACAAAAGTCTAATAATGAAACTAACACCCAAAGTTGAAATTTAATTAAT
The DNA here is from genome assembly GCF_001263595.1 of Phalaenopsis equestris. NCBI lineage: Eukaryota > Viridiplantae > Streptophyta > Magnoliopsida > Asparagales > Orchidaceae > Phalaenopsis > Phalaenopsis equestris. Next base: position 371 of record NW_018234813.1, read on the forward strand.
AAAAAGTTAAATTTGAAAATATGTCTTGATAATAAAAATATGATATTAAAAAAAAACAAGAAAAGTGATAAAAATGATAAATCCATTCACCTTGGAATTCAAAGTTCCACACCAGACATTTTTGTAAAGTGAATTCCTCTGTCTACACAAATTCTACACAAATCCCCGAAGAGTTTCACACTCTTCAAAAAATCTCATAGATCTTTCTACATTATCTCCAATCTTCACATTTCACATATTCACAAGCTTAACACCATGATTTCTCACCTTCTTCTCACAAGTTCTTCGCACTAACAGTGCTCTCGGGATCAATAACTAAATTTTGATTCCCATAATTTTTGGGTCAGTACAAGGATTTCGATTCCATCCACAAATTTTTTGCATTCCATCCATGTTTTCTACATTCATGAAGGTCTTGGGGTCAGCACCTAAATTCTAATCCCATTCTGCTACCTCTTGGGTTGGATGTGAGTTCCTGAGCTTTCTCTAATCCCATTCCGCTACCTCTTGGGTTGGATTGAGTTTCCAATCTTTCTTTCCCAATGTAGCTCGTCACATCTTAGGTTAGATGTGATTCCATAAGCTTTCCATCCTAATGTGACACCCTCCTTGAGATTTTTGTGAGACAATTTTAAATTGTAAGAGGCTTCTGATTCTTATTCCGAGGTGGGTACCTAAATTCCAGTTCCCATTCTGAGGTTATTACATAAATTTTGATTCCCTTTCGCTACCTCTTAGGTTGGATGTGTGTCCCTGAGCTTTCCTTCCTAATGTAGTCATTAACTCTTAGGTTGGATGTGAGTCTCTGAGCTTTCCTTCCTAATGTGTCACCCTCCTCGAGATTGATGTGAGACCCCCTTAAATGGTAAGAGGCTT
>NW_018234814.1:0-229 GCF_001263595.1 Phalaenopsis equestris
TTAGGAAGCTAAAGGTGACATTTTAGTGTGTTTTTTCAATTTTGCAATTTTTATGATTTTTAGTTAAATTTTAATTTTTATAATGCCTAAAAATGTCTTAAAAATAAAGTATTTATTTTAATTCTAATTTTTTTTTTCTTAGGATTCTCTAGTCATAAAGACCTCCCAAATCAAATTTTGCTAATTTTTAAAATATAATTTTAATTATTATAATTATTTTAATGCTAAA
>NW_018234815.1:0-348 GCF_001263595.1 Phalaenopsis equestris
TTTTAAAGTGTAGGGACGAAGTTTGAAGAGTTTCCTCAAGATTCCTTTCAAAAAGCGTCCATATACGTTGAATTTTGGCCTAAAACCGCCAAAAGTTGGTCCATAGTCGTCCCGGGCGTCGTCGGTGGGATCGAGGGCGTCGTCGGTGAGTTTTTCTTGTCGGTGAGCTTTTTGTCATTTTTCGGTCTTCTTGGGTAAATCTCACCGCCGGCGCCATTTTGGAGCCGGCGGCAAGCAGACCGCGCAGCTTGACCGTTTCACTCCTCTTGGGCCCGATTTAGGGCCGCCCCATTTCAGTTGTATTGTGTTCCTGACAGATATACCTAAAAAATAAGCATGAAAACAACC
>NW_018234816.1:0-804 GCF_001263595.1 Phalaenopsis equestris
AAAGGCCAAGTTAGATATTTTGGTAGAATTGGGGTATCAATCACCCTATATGAGCCATGGACCAATTGAATCCCCATTTGAGTCCTTCATGTACTGGTCTTAGCTAAACCCTAGCCTAGGGCTAGTGGGTTTAAGAGACCATATACATGAGTCTTCCAAAATATCAAGGGATCAAAGTCAACAAATTTTGGGTTTATGGTTGTCAGTGATTGTGAGTGAGAGTGAGTGAAAGTGAGTGCCTTAGCTCCAGGGTCAACCCTAAGGTCAAATATTCCTATGGGAACTCTCCTCAAGCTCCCTCATATTGATCCCTCCTACTAAGTGCTAAAGGTTATGACCAATATGTAGTGCTTCAAATTGAGCAAAGAAGAGGTAGAATTTCTAATTGTGAAGGTTCCTTTTCTAGTTTTCTAGGAATAGTCAACAGGAATGTCCTATGGCTAGACCCTAGGCTACTAAAGAGGAAAAACTAAACCTCAACCAAAAGTGAGGTCAACAAGACCGTAAACCGAGGGGTTTCTGATACCTTATGTCGCCTGAAAAAATGGTATGGTGTAACTTATAAAACTATTTTACTTTGTATGGGTCATGAGGGTCAACATTTTCTTCAATCTTCAATTAGAACTTCAAACATCTAGACAGCGGAGTTTGATTGAAATCATTTGTTTCACCACTAAAGTTGGTAGGGAAGCTACGGAGAAAGCTTAATTGGAAGTGTTGAGTTGGGCGAAGCCTTAGGGAGTTTTTGGTGAGGGAAGCTTGGGGAGACGAATTAGATAGTGGGTGTATGGTATAAATGACATT
>NW_018234817.1:0-791 GCF_001263595.1 Phalaenopsis equestris
TTCTTTCCCCTCAAACTTAAAATTTTAAAATATTTTGCTTTAAAAACGTAAAAAGAAATAAGGGGTGAAAGAAAACATTTTATACATAAAGAAAAGACTTACCTGTTGAAGGTTCTGATACTGAAACTTAACTCTGAAATATTGCAGGTGCTAATATGAAAAGCTACAAGACTTAAGACATTAAATAGCACATAATACATATAAAAATTTGCTGAGAAAGAATTTACTACAAATACATTCAACAAAGTACTAAAAACTAACAACAGTACTAAAATGATCTCCAATGTAAAAACAGTTTTACAATCCTACTGTTCACAATATAACATAACATCTAAAATAAAACAAGGTATGACACTCTAAAAATAAACAATAATAACAATAAAGTACAACCAACTATAAACTAAACAAAAGATCAAACTAAAACATCATCAGTCATCATCTTCTTCTTATTCTACATCAAAGTTTTGATGTTGATACGAGGTAAACACATGGTGAGTAGGAAACTGAACTAAGTGGTCACCCTTCATGTATCTAACCATCACATCATCATAAGCAGCATTATATTCAAACTTATACCTTATCAAACCATCATTATGTGCATTTCTGGCCTCCATATTTTCTATTCTATTTTCCATCCTCAAGATATCTCCCTTAACATTATTCTTCACCTTTCAAGCTCCTCTTCCATTAGTAAGAAAAGAAATAACTTCATCTAAGGCCTCATTTGTAGTAGAAAACGATTTGTATTGACCGCTGTACACATCCTCTAACTGATAAAATTCATTAATTCT
>NW_018234818.1:0-796 GCF_001263595.1 Phalaenopsis equestris
TAAGAAAAATATCCTAATAACTTCTAAGTGATCACGGAACAATTAGGCATATTTAAAAATTTTTTTTTTTTTGAGTTTTTGAATATTTTTAATTATTTCAATTTAAAAGATAGCTCAAAAATCAAGTATTTTATCAAAAATAAATGTTAGTTTTCCTAAGTGTCTCTCATCATAAGGAACTCAGAAAACCACTTTTAATAATTTTTCAAGGGTATTTAATTTATTATAATTATTTTTGTACAAAAGTACAAGGTTTCTTAAAAAATCAACTTTAATACTCAAACTTAGTAAAATAATTTTTAAATTTTTGTAGTGAATAAGCGTGATTTTTATACACTATGTTGAATTTGTTTTGTCAAATTTTAATTAGTATTTAATTTACATAAATTAAAGCAAGATATATACATTTAAGCAAATATAGAAATTCACAAAATTATTCAAGCCATCCTAATATTTTTCCTAAGCTTCCCTGACCATAAGAGACCTACTAAAATTACTCCCATAATTTCTCAAATGATATTTTGATTTATAAAATTAAAATAAGTTAAAATATTCATCCTAGATTGAAAATTAAGGCTAGAGACACAGAGATGTTCTCTGAACTTTGAAAAATCAGAGAACATAGCATCTATTATGATGAACAAACCCTCAAAATTCCAATCCATGGTGAGCAATAATTGATTATAATACATTAAAATACTCGAAAGAGTATTTATATCATTAAAAATCAGAAAGACATCAAATAATTTTTATTTTTAATACACATTATTCTTGTCTATTCACTGAGCAAGGTGGT
>NW_018234819.1:0-2671 GCF_001263595.1 Phalaenopsis equestris
TCTTCTGTAATCTCTCATCCTCTCTTGCTTTCTCATTTATCTCTCTCAAACTATTAACCTTTCGTTTTGTCCTAATCTCTCGCTCAACCTATCTCTTTATCTATCTTTCCCTCTCTTCACTATACCTCTCAATCTCGCTCTCCCTCACTATCTTTCTCTCTCTATAATTTTCTTTCTCTTATTCCCTCACTCTCTTTCACTATTCTCTCTCCATCATTCATTATATTATCATTTATCTTTCTCTCTCCTAAACTATCAACCTTTTTCTCTCTCCTAATCTCCATCTCTCTCGTTCGTTTGCTTTTCTCATCCTTGCTATCTCTATTTCCTTATATTTCTTAATAAAAGAGTGAAGATAGTGTCATGTTGATAGTTAGAGAGAGAGAGTGGCAGAGAGAGGATAGATGGAGAAGTGAAGAGATTAAGAAATTACAAGAAAGAGAGCATGAGAGAAATAACAAGTGAGAGCTCTCTATGTTTCTCTCACATACCTTCTCTTTTGTCACTGTTACACTCTCTCCTACTCTCTCGCTTTGAAGGGTAGGTGGGAAGGAGCTAGAGAAAAAGGGAGAGAAACCGAGCTAGAGTAGAAGAGAAGGGAGAGTATGGGAGAAATTTAGAGTGAGAGAGAATTAAAGGGGAGGGAGGCTTATCTCTCTCATGTGTGAGAGTCAGAGAGAATAGAAATGGTAGTGAGGTAGAATTTGAAAGAGAGAGAGATATAAGATAATGAGAGAGAATGAGAGAAAACTAGGTAGAGAGTGAAAGAAGGAAAGAGGGAGAGAACGAGGGGGAGGGAAAGATATAAAAAGTGAGGGTGAGGAAGAGAGTGAAAAAGTGAATCAGAATAAAAAGTTATAATTATTGAGCAGGGGATAGATGGAGGGGCAAAAATATTGGAAGGAATGGAGGTTTCTCTCTCAAGTAGAAAGAGCGGAAGAGAGGTGAGATAGATATGGGGAGGGAGATGCAGAGAGAGAAGAGAGATAGGAGATAGAAGAAGAAAAAGATATCACGACTAAGAGAGAGAGACTGAGAGAGAGAGAGAAAGGGGAGGAAACGAGAGTGATAGAGAGGGAGAGTTAAATTGAGGGATAGAAAGAGATAGAGAAAGGCAGAGGGAGGTAAAATGTGAGAGGGAGGGTGAGGGCAAGACTAATAAAGTAAGAGAAGAAGGAGAATGACATAGAATAAGAGTTAGAGAGAAAAAGGGTGAATGAGGGTGGGAGAGAGAAAAAGGGAGTATGGGGATCAACATGTCTCTCTTCCCATCTCTCCCTCTCTTGTTCCCACTCCCTTTCTCTTACTCTTTCACTCACTCTCGCTCACTTTGGATCTCTCTCTTTCCCTCCCCATCATTTTCTCACACTCTTTGTCATCCTCTATTTCTATCTTACTCCCTTTCTCTCTCTTGCTTTAATCCTTCTCATCACATTTTTTCTCTTTCTAGCGAGAGATAAGTAGATAGGGAAAAAAAGAGGGAGGAAAAGAAACAAGTAGATAGATCTAAATAGAGAGAGATAGAGAGAGGAGACAGGTTGATAAAATAATGAATGGAGAGAGGAGACCGAGTGAGAAACTTAAGGAGAGAATAAGAGATTAAGGGAGAGCAAGAAAGACAGAGAAAGACATAAAAGAGATAGAGGAGGGACGGAGGAAGGGAAGGAGGGGGAAATAAGGAGAGAAAGGGGGAGCAAAGTACATGGAGTGAGAGGGGGAGGTAGAGAGGGGTGGAGAGAGAAAAGAGATATCACTCTATTCTTAATTCACTCTTTATCTCTCTCTCAAACTATTATCCTATCTTTTTGTCTCGATCTCTCTCTCACCAACTCTCTGCCCATTCTCTCTCCCTCACTATCACTCTCTCTTAATCTCTCATACTCAATCTCTATATCTATCTTTCCCTCCTTAACTCTACGTCTCAATCTCTCTCCCTCATTCTCTCCTTCTCTCTATATATTTTTCTCTCTATTGCTCCCTTACTCTCTCTTTCACTATTCACTCTCTTCATTATTTCTTTTATCTCATTTCTTTCTCTCTATCCCAAAATCATTAACTTATTGCTCTCTCCTAATCACCATCGATCTCTCCCTTCCTCTCTCACACTTTCCTACTTCTCTCACCCTTGATATTTCTATTTCTCCCTAGAAGAGTAGAGAGAGACAAGAAAGGGAGGCAGGCTTTCCCTCTCTCTCTCTCTCTCTCCTACTTATTTTACCTCTCTCACAGTCTCTTCTCCCTCTCTATTTTACTTTCTCTCTATCTCTTTCACTCCCTTGCTTCTCTCACTCCCTTTATGCTCCGCTTGCACTCTTCGGCTTAGTTTAGCTCTGTCCCTCTCCAGGGAGAGGGATAGTGAGAGAAAAGAAAGTAGGAGAGAGGGAGCGAAATCAAAGGAGTGATAAAGAAGGTGCCAGAGGCCAGAGAGAAACTAAGTACTGAAAGAGATGGAGGCATACTCACCCTATCTCCCTCCCTCCACCCTCCAACCCTCTCTTATATCCTCTTCTTCCTCTCTCTCTCATTCTTTTTTCTCTCTTCCTCTCTCACTCATGCACTTCTTTGTCTCTTTAACTCTTTTTCTTGCTCTCTGAGAAATGGAGGGAGGGGGACAGACAGAAAGAGAGTCAGAGAGTTGGAGAACAAGAGAAAGAAAATAGAGAAAGATAAA
>NW_018234820.1:0-860 GCF_001263595.1 Phalaenopsis equestris
GGCATACAAAACTACTTATAAGTCTTCTATAGGAACGTCCCCACACAGACTTGTTTTTGGAAAAACATGTCACTTACCAATAGAATTGGAGCATAAAATATTTTGGGCTATTAAGGAATTTAATTTTAATCTAAAAGATGCTGGTGAGAAAAAATTATTGCAACTAAATGAACTTGAGGAGATCATAAATGAAGCATATGATAATGCAAAATCTATAAGGAGAAAATAAAAATATGGCATGATCAGAAGATTATTAATAAAAAATTTGAACATGGATAAGAAATCCTATTATATAATACAAGATTGAGATTATTTCCAGGAAAATTGAAATCCAGATGGTTAAGACCATTTAAAGTAATTAAAGTTTATCAATATGGAGTGGATGTTATTAAGGATCCTAAAACTGGAAAGATATTTAAAGTTAATGGACATCGATTGAAACATTATTATGAAGGACGCATACCACAATTTAAAGAAGTTTTAATGTTAAGTCAACCCAACTAAAATAATGGTATGTCGGGCTGACACGTTAAACTAAGCGCTTTGTGAGAGGCAACACATATATGAATCTATATATCTATATATTACTATTTTGTTAATAAATGTGTTTATGTTTAAAAAATAATAGTATTTTTAAGTCCTACACAATTTTATATATCATAAATTAAGACAAATATTGGTATTGGAGGAAAATTTGGAATCAAATTGAACAACAAAATTTCAGTCGCAAATTTGGCCTCTGGCGCCTAAATTTCAGACGCGAATTTGGCCTGTGGCGCCGATGGCGCCCGACTAAAGAACCATGGCGCCAACAGCGCCATCGGAAGCACCGACGACATCCCGAGCATTTCCACTTGCTG
>NW_018234821.1:0-1333 GCF_001263595.1 Phalaenopsis equestris
TGCTTTTTGAAGAGTTTTTGGGTGCACCTATTGGATAACCGACCCTATGTTGTATTTGAGGCCAAAGTTGATCAGAAAATGAACTCATTTTCTCCATTCTTCACCACCATTCATTCTCTTACATACCATACACCTTTTCATCCCCATTCCACCACCATTTTGGAGTCTATTAGTGATTTTTCTTTAAGAATTTAGAGTTTTTGTATTGAGATTAATTGTGAATCTTTCTTTAAGTATGTTGGAGAAGGAGAAAAGTGAGAGATTTCTTCTTCCAACATTTCCTAGGAAAGGCTACAAGGGATTTGCTTTGAGAAAGAGATTCAGATAAGTGATGTTTGTTTATTAGTGTTGTATGAAATTTCTTTTATATATGAAATTTTTTTTTGTTATATATGAGATGTTAACATCTCGTATCAAAACCTAAAACTATAAATCAAATTGGGGGCTTTAGCCTGTCACTCTAAAGTCCTATAAATCTATACCCTTTAAAAGTTTATTTTCATATTTAATTGCACTCAACCCCATGAACTACATTCTCATTCATGAAATCAATATGTGATTCTAACCATTTACTGACTGAGACAATACCATCTCGGATTTTACATATTCTCACAACAGGTATTAACATCTTAATTGGCCAAATCAAGAAGTAAATGAAGTGCAAGGTTTCAAATCATCACAACTTCTTCCAACATTGAAACCTAACACTTCACAAAACTTCATTTAAATATTTAATCACTTATCATTTTAAAGAAAAAGATAAAGAGAACTACTCAGAATTCATGGAGAAAACACAGCCACGCATGAGTTTAAAAGTAGAAATCATGCACACAAACAAGAAATCTAAATTAAAACCAAGTGTAGTCACAAAGATAAATACTTATCTCAAATCCCCTCCAATCATTGTCTTGAATTTCCATTGAATTCTCTTCTTTCACTCATAATACAAACTAAAACTCAAAATAAAAAAAAAGGTGGTCGGCGGCGGCGGTTTACTTAGATGGATGATGGTTGTAAAGTTTGATGGGTGGCTTGCCTCTTCTCTTGAAAAATCTAAGTCTTTTCTCATAAAAATCCGAGGGGTGTCTTGGTGTCTCTTCAAAAAGGTGTCTCCATTCAATGAATCCTCTAGAAGTTGCCTACTCAAAAGCCAAATGAATGAATTTTCGTGTCCATGGGCTATTTGCTGCATTTTTTATCAAGGGTTGTTTCAAAAACCTCTTCAAAAATCCATTCAAATTAAATATATCATCAAGTAACTACTTCTGATGCTTAAGCATGGGGTACCTGGTGCTTAGGCACAGAGCCTCTAGAGCTTAGGCACCCCCGATTG
>NW_018234821.1:2248-2772 GCF_001263595.1 Phalaenopsis equestris
CTAAAGATAGTTACACAATACTTAGCATTTTCCACATTAAAAAATACGTTTATTTTAATTTTTTCTTCTTTAACATAAATTTTAACTAAACTCTGTTGCTCATTTCTAAAATTAAAATTTTACTTCCCTAATATAACTTCATATACATAATCATTTTTCAAATCAAAATCAAATTTATTTGAAATACATTTGAGAACAAATAAACTTTTAAGTTTCTTTAAAATTTTTCATCCCCCAAACTTAAATTTTTAATAAAAATAAAAACAATTTAGCATCATATATAAATAAGAAAGAATGAAAACTAATTATAACATGCTTGCAGAAATTTTTATATCCTAAATATGCAAGTATGAAAATTAAAAACATGAGTGAAAATTTAATTGATCAAATTTTAATTTTCTTAAGATATAAATATTCATCAGAAATCTATTTAGTTTATTGATCAAATATTCATCAGAAATATAATTGATCAAATTAAAAACATAAAAACAAATAAACACACTAACAAACATATATGACTGCAA
>NW_018234822.1:0-330 GCF_001263595.1 Phalaenopsis equestris
TGCTTATAGATCTCTGTATATTTGAGACTAAGCATGGGATGTTTTTTTTTGAACGTTTTGAGTGTTGTGGCTTGAATTGCAACGCTGAATTAATGTATTGACATTGAGAAAATACCAAACTTGGGTGTGTTATGTAATGCATATTGTACCCTTTAGAATTTATATATAAATGTGATGTTTTGTGTTGTGAAGTTTATATGTGCTAAGTACAACATTCAGTCACTTAAAATTATGTCTATAATGATTAAACGGATGTCGTTTAGGCTTGGAATTGATCGAAATCGCAAAAATCTAGAATTTGGACAAAATCAATAGAGCCTGCCGACGGCG
>NW_018234822.1:4425-19204 GCF_001263595.1 Phalaenopsis equestris
ACCCTCCTTAGTATCATTAGTTATTTAATAGCTATTAAAATTATCTATTTATTTCAATTGTCTATTAGTGACAGATAAGCAAATTGAACTTCATTGTTGTGATTAAAGTATTGCTTTTCTAAAATCTTAGTTCGTAGTTCTAACCACTTCCTGTGGGATCGATATCTAGGACTCCATTTGAGCCCTATATTACTTGAGCGATACGTATACTTGCGTTGATAAGTGTGACTTTATAATTATTGAATATTTATTACGTCCATATTTATCTTGTATTTTAAGCATATAAAAAGTCGCTGTCAGTTTTAATACGAAATGTTAGCTCTCAGGTGGAGGGAGATGAAGGAACTCTAAAGTGAGAGCTAATATATGTCCTATCTAGTCTTTCTTCAAGACTATTCAAACTATAGATTAACCAACATTCTTTATAGTATCTCTTGTAAGGGTAAAGAATATTATTGCTCCTATTTGGCACAACACATTTATTATACTTCCACAACTAAATTTCTAAATTTATCACTGATTCATGATGAGAAAAAAGATATTTTACAGATATTTTACTTATATTGTCTTCATCTTGCAAGTGTTTTAGTTAATTTAATTAGTTGCTTACTTTATTTTCAATTTATTTTCCATTAAACAAAAACTATAAAAAAATTTGAACTTTCATTCTTAATTTAGCATCTTATGTTTGAGTAAGAATATAAATTGCTAAGTATTTTATCATCTAAAAATAATCCTTCCCGTGGGTTTCGTGAGTTCGATATTCAGGACTTAATTAGAAAAATTTTGTATTACTTGATAACGATATATATATTTGCATAGTATCTCATATTGAAATATTATAACTGCATTCTTATTTGCTTCATATGAAAATTTTACCTAGCCTTTGCTTTGGATCAAGTTTTTGGTAGTCGTTGCAAATTAAGAACATCTATTAAGGAAATTAATAGCGTACATCTCATTTTACTCCTATCTATATAGAAAGTTGGGATCAAGTTTCTAGCGCCGTTTCTGGGGAAGGAAGGAAAATAATTATTAGTAATTTGCTAAACATTTCAAAAAGAAGCTTTTGGATAGCAAAATTTTTAGTAAGTCTTATTTAAAATTTTAAGATTTATTTTAGGAATATTTTAGTGTTATTTTTATATAAAGTTTTTGTTTATGTGTTTTTATTTTTTGCTTTATTTTATTTTATTGTGTTTTATAGTAATGTATGCGTAGTTCAGATTCATAGTAATGTATGTACAGTTCAGATTCTGTGGGACTAGTGCCTTACAATTATGAATTAGAAAGAACTATTAGAAAAATTAAAAAATTAAAAATTATTGAAAATTTTCAAGAAATGGCAAAACAAAATAATCAAAATGTTAAAGAGTTTAAACCATTAAGAGATTATGCAAACCCTATGGTGGATAAACTTCTTTGTAGCATTCAAAAACCCACTATAGTGGCTAATTCATTTGAGCTTAAACCATCTATTATCCAAATGGTATCAAATAATCGATTTGGGGGAGCACTAATTGAAGATCCAAATTTACATTTTGCCAATTTTTTAAAATTGTGTGCTATATTTAAATATGATGGTGTATTAGATGATGTTATACGACTTAAATTATTTCCTTTTTCACTGAAGGATAAGGCTAAGATATGGTTACATTCGTTATCACCTGGATCTATAATAACTTGGAGTGATTTAGCACAAAAATTATTTGTTAAATATTTTCCACCGTCAAAGACTACAAAGCTTAGAAATGATATTACATCTTTTAGTCAGTTTGAAGGGAAATCTATTTATGAAGCATGGAAACAATTTAAAGAACTCTTAAGAAAGTGTCCACACCATGTTATACTAGATTGGTTAATAATTCAAACATTTTACAATGGATTAGTTGGATCTTTTAGATTTATTATCCATGCCTCTGCTGGTGGTTCATTGATGTCAAAACCATTTAATGATGCTTATGTTTTAATAGAAGAGATGGCTGTCAATAATTTTTAATGGCCTTCGGAGAGGATAAATCTTAAAAAGTAGCCAACATTCATGAAACTGATGCTTTCGTCATGTTAGCAAATCAAGTTGCTGCAATTTCAAGGAAGTTAGATCAATTTGGAATGAATTTTTTCTTAACCAATTTCCATGATTGAAGAGAATTCATTAGGCCAAATGGTAGATTCTCAAGCATCATTAGAAACTTTGAATGTCATACATAACAAGCAGAAGAACCCATATTCAAATTATTATAACCCAAGTTGGAAGAACCATCCCAACTTCAATTAGAATAATACTACGGGTGCTAATAATCAACAATGGGGGCACAATCAAGTAAACCTGTTGGGAAACGGGAACAATCAAGGGAATAGTAATTATAGACCTACTTATCCTCCAAGTTTTAATAGCAATTCATAATTTAAGAAGAAGAAGTGGTGTTACAAATGGGAAATTAGTTAAAACTTGGACAAATAGCAAATTCATTAAGTAATAGATCCTAATGAATACTTCCTAGTAATATAAAAAGAAATCCAAAAGACCAGAATAAAGAACAAGTAAAAGCCATTCAACTTAGAAGTAGAAGAGAATTGGTATGTAGAGTTCCAAAAAAGATTGAAGTAGAGATAGAAGAGATTGAATAACTAAAAAAGGACGCTCCGAAAGCTTTTGAAAGACCTATTTCTCCACTTAAAGTTGATTTGGAAAGACAACCCCCTCCATTTCCTTAGGGTTCGATAACAAAGGTTGGATAAGCAATTTTCAAAATTTATGGAAATTTTTAAGAAGCTTACAATTAACATTCCATTTGTTGAAGCCTTTAAACAAATATCAAGCTATGTGAAATTTATGAAGAATATTCTTAACAAAAAAAGAAAGTTTGAAGATAATGAGACTGTTGCACTTAGTGAGAAGTGCAATACTATAATTTAGAAGAAACTTCCTGAGAAGCTTAAAGATCCCGATAGCTTTACAATTCCATGTGCAATAGGAGATAGATTTTATGGGAAAGCTTTATGTGATTTAGGAGCAAGCATCAACCTTATTCCATTATCAATATTTAAAAGATTAGGATTATGAGAAATAACCCCTACTACTGTAACTCTGCAGTTAGCAGATAGATCAATAACATATTCTAAAGGATTTATAGAAAATGTCCTAGTGAAAGTGGATCAATTTATCTTTCCTATTGATTTCATTGTGCTAGATATGGAGGAAGATAAAGAGATATCTATCATTTTGGAAAGACCTTTTCTAGCCACTGAAAGAGCAATAATAGAAGTGCAAAAAGTAGAATTAACTATGCGCGTCAAAGATCAAACAGTTACATTTAATATTTCCAAATCAATGAAGTACCCTGCAAAAGGTAGAGATGATGAATGCTATAAAATGGATGTGATTAGATATTTAAGTGAATGTTAATTCAAAATAACTTATGAAGATAAATTTGAGATGAAAGAGTTGGAACATAAGCAAGAAGAGGAATTAGATCAACAAAAGGATTTATATAAGGAAGATTCAAGTTAACATATTTTTGTCCATCGATTGAAAAACCTCCTGAGTTCGAGTTGAATTTGCTTCCTGAACATTTGAAGTATGTCTTTTTAGGTGATTCCTCTACATTACCTGTTATAATTTCCTCAAAATTAACTACTGAAGAAGAAGATAATTTGATGAAAATTTTAAAGAATTATAAGAAAGCCTTTGGATGGAAAATTGCTGATATAAAAGGAATTAGTCATTCAATTTGTATGCATATAATTCATATGGAAGAGAACTACAAACCCAAGGTTGATCCTCAAATGAGATTAAATCCTATTATGGAAGAATTTGTTAAGAAAGAAATTTTAAAGTCGTTAGATGATGGAATTATCTGTCATATTTCAGATAGTGCATGAGTTAGTCCAATTCATAGTGTTCCTAAGAAAGGAGAAGTGACCATGACTTTGAATGAGTATAATGAGTTAATACCAATAAGAAATGTTATAGGATGGCGAATATGTATTGATTATAGAAAACTAAATCTCGCCACAAGGAATGATCATTTCCCACAACCCTTTCTAGATCGGATGTTGGATAGACTAGCTGGGCATAAATACTTTTGTTTTCTGGATGGATATATTGGTTATCACAAAATAAAAACAGCTCCTGAGGATCAAGAAAAAATAATTTTTACCAGTCCTGATCATTTCCCACAACCCTTTCTAGATCGGATGTTGGATAGACTAGCTGGGCATAAATACTTTTGTTTTCTGGATGGATATATTGGTTATCACAAAATAAAAACAGCTCCTGAGGATCAAGAAAAAATAATTTTTACCAGTCCTTATGGTACATTTGCTTTTAGAAGAATGTCCTTTGGTTTATGCAATGCACCTGCTACATTTCAAAGATGTATGATGGTTATTTTTTGTGATTTAATTGAAAAATGAATTGAGGTTCTTATGGATGATTTTTTAGTGTTTCAAACTTCATTTGACTCATGTATAAAACATCTATCAAAATTTCTTAAGCGATGTGAAGAAACAAATTTAGTCCTTAACTGGGAAAAATTTTACTTTATGGTAGTAGGAGGAATAACTTTTGGGACATTCAAATTTCAGAAAATTGTATGGAAGTAGACCCAGCAAAAATTCAAGTGATCGCTAATTTACCTTACCCAACAAGTGTAAAGGAAATTAGGAGCTTTTTAGGACATGTTGGATTCTACAGGAGATATATTAAAGACTTTACAAAAATTGCTAAGTCTCTGTACCATTTACTTAAAAAAGATGTAATTTTTAATTTTGATGATGAGTGCCCAAAAGCTTTTGAATTATTAAAAGAAAATTTGGTCTCTTCACTAATTGTTATTGCACCAGATTGGAAGAAATCTTTTAAATTGTTGTATGATGTTAGTGATTATACTATTGGAGCTATTTTAGGACAAAAGCATGATAAGATTTTTCAAAGTTATCTACTATGCTAGTAGAACTCTTAATGAAGCTTAAATCAATTATACAACAATTGAGAAAGAGTTATTAGTTGTAGTATATGCTTTTAATAAATTTAGATCATAATTAATTGGAACTAAATGTATTGTGTATACAAATCATTCTGCTATTAAGTATTTAATGAAAAAAATGTTGCAAAACCTAGATTGATATGATGGGTTCTTCTATTGCAAGAATTTAAATTTTAAATAGTAGATAAGAAAGGATCTGAGAATCAAATTTCTGATCAACTGTTCAGGATTGAATTAGAAAAACCACTCTATTTTGAAAAAGAGATTAATGAATATTTTCCAGATGAAAAATTGTTCAATATTAATGAGTGGTGTGTTCCAAGTGGTGTGTTCCATGGTATGTCGACATTGTAAATTTCATTGTTAGTGATATTAGACCTTATGGAATGACATACCAAGAGTAGAGGAAATTTTTATCTAAAATTAAGACTTATTTTTTGGATGGCCCATTTTTATATAAACAAGAAAAGGACTATTCGAAGATGTGTGTCTTTAGAAGAAACTTATGAAAGTATCCAAAAATATCATAATTCTGATTTTTGGGGACATTTTGGTGTTGATAAAACAACATACAAAATTTTATAATCTGGGTTTTATTGGCCTACAATCTTTAGAGATGTTAACGCTTATATTAAAATTTATGATTGATGTCAATGAGTAGGCAATATTTTTAGGAGGAATGAGATACCCCTTATTTATGTGTTAGAAGTTGAGATATTTAGTGTTTGAGAATTAGATTTCATAGGACCATTTATACCATCTTTCAAAAATTTAGATATATTGTTAGCAATAGATTATGTATCCAAATGGATAGAAGCTATTGCTTTACCTCGATGTGATGCTCAAAGTGTTGCAAAGTTTTTAAGAACAAATATAATTAGTAAATTTGGGATGATGAAATTGATCATAATTGACGAGGGAAGTCATTTCAGAAATGCAATAATAGAGAAATTATTAAAAAAAAATATCATATCAATCATCAAATTGCTAATTAACAACAAAATTGTTATTGTTTATCATACTCAGACAAGTGGTTTGGCTGAATTATGCAATCGTGAAATAAAAAGAATATTAGAAAAATCTGTAAATCCAACTAAAATGGATTGGTCAGCTAAACTTGATTAAGCTTTGTGGGCTTATAGGACTGCATACATAACTCCTATAGGAATGTCCCCATACAGGCTAATATTTAGAAAAGCGTGTCACTTACCAGTTGAACTTGAGCATAAAGCATATTGGGCAATCATAAAATTTCATTATAATTTGAAAGATACTGCTAAGAAAATATTATTGCAAGTGAATGAGCTTGAAGAAATAAGGAATGAATCTTATGAAATTGCTAAATTTACAAAGAAAAGATGAAGATGTGGCATGATCGAAGGATTCTAACTAAAAATTTTCTGTCAGGGCAACAATTTTTTATTTATAATGCAAGGTTAAGAATATTTCCAGGCAAACTTAAGTCCAGGTGGATAGACCCATTTGTTGTGATGAAAGTTTATCCTTTTGGAGCTGTGGATATTAAAGATCCTAAGACTGATAAAATATTCAAAAAGAATGGTCACAGGTTGAAACCCTACTTTTTAGGTGACCAACTTAAATTAAATGATTTTTTTATGTTGGGTCAACCAGAATAAGCACTAGTTACGTCGAGCTGGCAACGTAAAACCAAACGCTCGGGGGGAGGCACCTCATATTTATCTGTGTATTTATTTTTATTGTTATGTTTTTGTGTGTGATTTAGAAAATTCCAGTAGTATTTTGATTTTATACTAAGTTAGTAATAATTTTAAGACCTTTAAAGATGACTTAGATATGTTAGAACAAATGTTTGGACGTTAAGTTGACCTGTGCTAAATTAAGCACTGGCGGTTAAGCGCCAAGATCCAACGCTTAAGTGTGACAGTTAAAAAACATGTACGAATTTTGATTTCTAGAAGCTCTAAACTGCAAATTTGTTGGCTTGAATGTGTAAGAGCAGTTCTAAGATGTGCCTATGAGTTATGGGGGAGTTTTATGCCTATAAATAAAGGGGGTATGAGTAGAAATCTCACCACACCTTCATTTAACCCTAAATTCTAAGTGAAAAAGAGTGAATCTTAGAAAAATGTCATCTTGTGAGAGTGATTTGAAGAAGAAGGAGGAAGTAATGAGAAAGAAGTTTATTATTCATAGTCCGCAAGAGATGTATAACGGTTTTCTAGATGTTATTTTTGAAGGAATAGCGGAGAAGATCACTAAGATTGAGGCTAACGTGGCTTCAATTGAAGCAAAAGTGATGGAATTTAAGGCACATCTGGATCATATAGGATGGCAAGTAAAGATGCAGTTTAGCCATACCAGTTTTATTGAAGAAGCAGACAAGGCCATTTATCTAAAGAACAAATGGATTGAAGAAGATTCAACCAGAGTTATTAAACATCATTCGTTCTTTCAGATGTACATTCCAAATGTTGAAGGAGAAACTAACGATAGGCCAAAATTTTTTTCAATAACTAGAGAATGGAATTAAGTTCGTGATTAAGTTCTTTGTTTAGTGTTTTGAGTGCTTAATGTTTTTTGTTAATGTTAAGAGTGTTTTAAAGTGTTTTTATGTGTTAAGTTTGTTTAAAGTCTATTTTAGGAATTTTCTCTTCCAAGACTATTTGGATTGAAAATTTATGTATTTAAAAATGTTTGTAATTGTTTGTGAATGAATGTAAATGTTTTGTTTATGAATAATTTGGTGTATTTAGTGGTGAATTAAATAAGCTTAAATTGATGAAATTTTGAGTTAGAAGAAAGCAAGAGGGAAGAAAATAGTATATAGAATGTTTTAAGACCATAGAGGGTTGATTGACATAGGCTAGAGTGCATTTCACTTATATGGAAAAAATTAAAAATTGTGCACAGGCGCCTAAGCACCAAATCCCGTGCTTAAGCGCTGACTAAACTGATAGACTGGCGCCTAAGCGCCGAACCATTCGCTCTTAAGTGCCGGTTCACGAAAACCGGTTCGCATACGGTTTTCAGTGGTCTCTATTTTTTCCCCAACTTCATCTTCTACCTTCAATTTTTCGTGATTTCTACGCTAGGACATCACCAACTTTCAATATTTTTTTTTGTGGATTCAAGCCAATTTTTTTAGATTTTATCTTCTTGAGGAAAGGGCTTCACTTCTATGCAAAAATTTGTGATTTTCACCATGTATTTTGAGCACATTCATAATCTACCTGAAATCACTATTCATGGTGAAAATGTTGGAAAATTTGATGGAAAATGCATAGATTTCTTAGTTTAAGCTTTTAAGCATTGTGTTTTATGATTTGGAGTTGATTGTGGAATTTATTTTAAAGTTTATACAATTTTTTAGAAAATGGCACCAAGAATGAAAAGAAGCAAAGGAAAAGCTCCGTTTTATTCGAGTAAATTTGTTAGTTCGGGAGCTCAGGATCGGTACAGTGATGCTTTACACATAAGGAAACTGATTGTTGAGCGATGTTTCAAAAGTCCAGGAGGAGCCGTGGAGGAGTTGATTGTTAGCCGCTAGTGGGAGCGGTTATGTTATTTTTCTGTTGTCATCATGATCTCTATTGTATAAGAGTTTTATGAGAACCTCTCGGAGGCTGATGAAGGAGTCATAGTGTAGGGGAAGACAGTATACTTTTCTCCTGAGGTAATTAATCAGTTTTATCATCTGCCTCCTAGTACTTTGTGTTTTTATGCAAACTATAGTCCTACTAAGGAGGAGTTAGACGAGATTATATCATTTTTAACCGATGGGAGAGGATTATGAAAGATTACAAATAAAAGAAGAGTGAATTTTTCTGCCTCGAAGTTGGATGCCAATGCGAAGGCATGGCATTATTTTATTTTTGCTCATCTACTTCCTACAAATCATCTAAGTGAAGTGACTCGAGAGAGAGCAACCTTGAATTATTGTATTCAACAGTCCAACCCGATTGATATTGGAGGATTGATTTGTGAAGTTATTACCAGTTCTGTCATTGCTTCTACTACCGTAGTTTTGGGATTTTCATCCTTGATCTTTTTGTTAAGTGAGCAGATTGGTGTTAGATATGATAGCTGGGAGGAGATCCTACAACCACTAAAGCTCATTAATAGTGTAAATGTGAAGACTTATTCACATCATTCTCTTTTTGGTTAGAAGGGTGGATTCTCTAGTGCTACTTCTCATGCTTCTGCATCACAAGGTCAGAGTTGTGGTTCTGATACTCAGTCACACCTTATGGAAAGAATATTGAATAATGTTATTTATACCAATGAAAAAGTGGCAAATTTAGAGCATTTTGCTAAGCATAAGGATGGGTATATGAAAAGAAGAAGTGATTATGAGGACGAGTACAACACAACTCATCTCAATAGAGGTAACCGAGATGTAGTATTTCCTCAGTACCCTAGATATCCACCGTATGAGCCTACTTTTGCTTGGATCAATTTAATTTTTTTGCTCCTATTTTTAATTTTTTTGTACTTGCATATTTATGATATAAAAATTCCTACATGCATGTTATAGTTAGTTTTTGTTCCTACTTTTATACATGATGCTAAAATGTTTGATTTCTATAAAAAAAATTTAAGTTTGGGGGGATGAAAAATTTTAAAGAAACTTAAAAGTTTATTTGTTCTCAATTGTATTTTAAATAAACTTGATTTTAATTTGAAAAATGATTATGTATATGAAGTTATATTAGGGAAGTAAAATTTTGATTTTAGTAATAAGTAAGAAAATTTAGCTAAAATTTATAGTATTAAAATTTATAATAATAAAGAAAAACTTAAAGTTAAAACTTTTTAGTGAAGAAAATGCTAAATATAGTGTAACTATCTTTAGTTAGAAAAATTGTATTTTTAAAAAATTTAGAAATTTAGACTTTTATTTTTTATGCTTAACTTTTTTTATTAAAAATAATTTTCAAAACTATTATTATATTTATAAGTCAATCCTTTCTTGAAAATGAAAAGAAAAAGAAAGAGAAAAAGAAAAGAAAAAAAAAGATAAGAAAAGGGATGAGGAGCTTGAGGATTAGTGTCTAATCAAAAACTAGTTCCACATTTGATCTTTTTAAATTATAAGATTTGAGAAACTCTTAAGCTTAAAAATATAACATGGTAAGCAAAATTAGTCCTAATAAAAATTTATAAGTAGAGATAATTAAAGACCTTAATTATATATTTAGAAAATTTACAATATTTTTGAATTAGATGAGAACTCATATTTTCATATTTCTCAACATTAAAAATTTCTAAACTTTAAGTTGGTATCATTTACTAATATTTTTTTCTAAATTGGACTACTTTATTTCTAAATCTAAATTTTAGTAACTTCTAAAAAAACTGATGACATTATCTACTTATGTTGGTTTTTAAAGATTGAAAGGTCACTTAAGGACAAGTAACATCTTAAGTTTGGGAGATTTTGATACACCTAAAAATCTAGTGTTTTTATACACATTTTTATACCTATTTTTGAAATATTGTGCTTTAGTGCAAGGTATTTTTGTGTTTTTCTTGTAGGTACAATAAAATGGATGGAAAATACTAAAAGAGTTAAAAAGGGTCAAAGTTAGAGCAAAAATGAAAAAAAATGTGCAAAATGAACTGGGGTGCCTAAGCGCCCCAATCCGCGCCTAAGCACCAGGTACCCTGCGCTTAAGCACTTGCACCAAAGTTAGTTATTTGAAAAAATATTAATTGGATCGGAATTTTGAAGAGGGTTTAAAGCAACCCTTGATCAAACCTTGGGAAATAACCCATGGACACGAAAATTCATTCAATTGACTTATGGGGAGACAACTTCTAGAAGATTCATTGAATGGAGACACCTTTTTGAAGAAACACCAAGGAACCCCTTGGATTTGTATAAGAAAAGACTTAGATTATCCAAGAGAGGGGGTCAGCAACCACCCACCAAAAGTTCACATTATCGTTGCCACTGGCCACCTTTATTTTATTTTATTTTATTTTGAGTATTAGTTTGTATTGTGAGAGAAGAAAGAGAACTCAATGGAACTTCAAGTCATTTGGTGGAGATAAATTGAGATAAGTTTTTATCTCTGTGAATACACTTGGTTCTTAATTTAGATTTCTTGTTTGTGTGCATGATTTCTACTTTTAAACTCTTGTGTGGTTGTATTTTTTTCATGAATTTTGAGCATTTTTCTTTATCTTTTTCCTTAAAATGATAAGTGATTAAATGTTTAAAGGAAGTTGTGTGAAGTATTAGACTTCAATGTTGGAAGAAGTTGTGATGATTCAAGACCTTACACTTCATTTACTTCTTAATTTGCCCAATTAATACGTTAGTACATGTTGTGAGAACATGTAAGATCCTAGATGGTTTTGTCTCAGACAATAAATGGTTGGAATCATATATTGATTTTATGAATGAGAATGTAGTTCATAGGGTTTAGTGCAAATAAATAGGAAAATATATTTTAAATGGTATAGAATTAGAGGACTTTAGAGTGACACACTAAAGTGACCAATTAGGTTTATAGTTTTATATTTTGATACGAGATGTTAGCCCCCAGGTGGAGGAAGAAGAGGGAACTCTAGAGTGAGAGCTAGTATCTTTCCTGCCTAGCCGTTCTTCAAGACTATTCAAATTATATATTAACCAATGTTCTTTACAGCATCTCTAGTAAGGGTAAAGAATATTATTGCTCCTATTTGGCACAACACATTTAGTATACTTCCATAACTAAATTTCTATATTCATCACTAATTCATGATAAGAAAAAGATTCTTTACTTATCTTGCCTTAAGATTTTAGTTATGTTAACTAGTTGTTTACTTTATTTTCAAATTAAACAAAAATTACAAAAAGAATCGAACTTTCATTCCTAATTTAGCATCTTATGTTTGAGCAAGAATATAAATTGCTCAAGAATATAAATTGCTAAGTAAGAATATAAATTGCTAAGTATTTTTTCATCTAAAACTAATACTTCCTATGAGTTCGATATTCGGGACTTAATCAGAAATTTCTATATTACTTGATAACGATACGTATACTTGCATAGTATCCCATATTGAAATATTATAACTGCATTCTTATTTGCTTCATAGTGAAAGATTTACCTAGATTTTGCTTTGGATCAAGTTTTTGGATTTGTCGCAAATTAAGAATAATTATTAAGAAAATTAATCATATAATCGCATACATTACATTTTACATCTAGATCAACTCTCTCTCTAATTTTGTCCCCCATAGGAGCTACACAAACCCTTTTACGGTTTTATTATTTCACATTTTATCTCTAAGTGTAAAACCACTCATCCACCTAGGCATTGTCATCTAGGAAACACTTAACTTAATTTTATGCTTATTTTTTCAAGGCCAACATTCTATGTCATAGAGCATTGTAGGTCTCACCAACGTCTTATAAAATTTTCCTTTCAGTCTAACCAATACTTTTCTATCACACAATAGACCAGAAACATTCCTCCACTTCAACCAACCAAAATGAATTCTACTAATAACATCCCCTTCTGCATCACCATCATTTAGAGCACTAGACCCAAGATATCTAAAGCATTCGCACGTTAGATATATCCACAAGAAGGATATCGACGGCTAAAAGTATACACCAATGTACATCCTCATGTAAAATTTCAGTAAGATCATCCAATCATACCTTTGATCGTCGGAGCAGGCGAGTTGTCGAAGCTATGGTCGTCAAGGCGCTGGAGTTGCCGGGAGAGGTGAGGGGAGAGTTAAGCACTAGGGGGAGGGACAGATCGATAGGGATCAGAGATTAAGGCAAGTTCAAGGGCATAGCGAATTTCGACTGTATAAGAGATTCTTTCCAACAAATTACAAACGGCTTCAACTCCAAAGTTTATTAACGTTAATACCGACGACATCGATCGTCGGTTACTAAAAAAGCTCGACGGTTAACGCTCCGCCAAATTGCTACTTCGTAAATAACTAACGACAAATGATTGTAGGTTATTATGTACTTATAAGTTATGGTGAAATGTGTCAGCAATAATAAAAACCCGTCGGAAACTATTCTTCTGTTCATAGACGACGGTGTTTCCTGTTGTTATGACGTCAGAAATAACTAAACACATAAGTCGTTGTAAAACCATCAAAAAATATGACATTTTTACGGAGGAAAATTTAAGCCGTTGGTTATAGAGTTTCTTTTATTGTGTAGGCTTCTGACACAAAAACATTATAAAAATAAATATTAAATTTTAGGTATTAAATATGTAAATACATAAGAATTGTGTGGTCTGCATGTAAATAATGAAACGAACCAGATGTAAATATATATAACTTCAAAAAAAAAAAAACTTCTAGAAACACAAATATCTTTGAATTTTTGCCAGCCTGATTATTGTTATAATTCACGGTTGATGCATTATAAAAAAGACTTTAAAGGTTAGTCAGCAATTGAAATTTATTCAGATAATATGTTCGAGGTGCGCATGGCCTGCCATCAGCATGCAATCAGCAGGCAATATTATAAACGAGAGGGTATATGGAAAACCGAGATAAGAGCAGGTATTACGTAGTGAATTCAGTTATTTCTTTGTGGCTTCTTGGTGAGCTCAGCCTGATCTCAGTCTACTCTCCTCCCGCATGTACGTGTATGGTGCCAACTAACGTAACTACTAACAGCTCAGGCCGTCAGATTACATCACACTTTTATAAACAGAGATCTCCTTCTCCATCTGGCAATCGGAAGCGCTGGCTTTTGATAATGCCAGTATCTCCTTCCGAACGAGTGGCTTATGTTGATTCTTCGGTACTCATGAATAAGTAAATACTTCTTTCAGACGAATATTTTATCAGTCGGGAGGAAATGAAAATTCAGCTTGACATCTTCGGATGCTTTATGGCTAAGAAATTGTATTTATGTAAGGAAAAATATTATATGTGAAACCGGACGTAGAATTACGTAAGGATGTCAATCTCAAACTCGGACGCATATCCGAGATATAAAAAATATTCTTATAAATAAATATTAGAGAAGTTCGGCCCGACACGTCTAGAATTAGGGTTTGGCACGAGATCAAAAATAACGCAACACAAATTTTAAAACAATTACAAAAAAGCTTTTTAATATTTAGGGTTTAGGTTTGAAAGATATTCCAATTTACCTAACTAAAGTAGAAGAAAAACAAAAAAATTGGAAGATGAATAAACCATAACGATAGAGAACAAGCAGAGTGCTAAGCTGATAGAGTCGGAGATCATCTCACTTTCTCTTTATAGTGATATATCATCAACTTGAACTCAAGAATATGTTTTGAATAGAGTTCCGTTGATATACTTAATTTATAAGATTGTGCACTAAGAAGCTTTTATTTTTATTTGTAGTTGTTTACGACACATAATATTTTGTATTTCATATCATGTTGTTCTAGTTACAATACATTTGTTGAGTTTTTGCTGACAAAATGGACGAATAGTCATATTTTTACAGACCCAAATAGCTGGATTGGTTGAAGTCTGCTTTAGGAAGCTAAGACTTTGAATTTGAAGCGTTTTACTACATTTAGTGTACAACATTTTGTAAAGTATGACTATGTTGTATTGGTTATACTATATTTTTGGAGTTAAAATATTTTCATGCACTATGTAACATTTTTAGTACAACCATATTGTCTTAGTTGTACTCATGCATATTTTCAGTTTGTGCATAATATAGAAGAGTAAGTCCATGTTCTTACTTGATCAATTTATTAGAACATATAAAGTCTGCTTTAAGATTAAGCTTGATGTTTTAATTCAGAGTGTTTTTTGCATGTCACATATAACATTTTCTAGAGTA
>NW_018234823.1:0-967 GCF_001263595.1 Phalaenopsis equestris
AGAGGATGTCCATCAGGGTCCTACAGATCTTAAAACGATCAAAGAATCAATAATTGATAAGAAAGTTGAGAAAACCAGGATCGAGATTTCCAAGTTAGCTCAAGAACACGAAGTTTCTGTCGATAGTGACAATGAAAATTTTGATTATAATGATTACTTGGAGGAGGATTTCATGGATGTCCATGTGATTGAAACTAGAGCCACCGCATTTGTGGCTCATGCTCAACCTTAAACCAAAGAGAACGCCGTAGATGAGCTGTGTAGGGTTATCCTCCTAAGGGATGAGCAAGTTAGTCTACTGGAGAAAAAAATAGAAGAGATGACTGCAGCTATGGCAGCCAAGACTACCATTCAGGGGCAATCACAAACACTGCAATTGGCTTCTCCAGAGATTAATCAACTAGAAATCATACACATTATAGATGAAAGAAGAGAGGCTACATCAGCAAAAAAAGATGAGCAACCGAAGAAAGATTCTCCATCAAGTGCCATGCCAGAAAAGGAGTTCAAGAAAATGGTTGAACAAGTGCGGGACGCCTTAGCCCAATCCAAGGGCGGTGCATCAATTTTGAAGGGTAGACCTTACCCGGAGTAGTTCGATGTTGTACCTTTCACCAAGGGTTTTTTGGCCCCAAATCTCAAGATATTCGATGGGACTGGAAATCCCAGACAGCATATAACACATTTCCGAGCCAGCTGTGGCAACACGAGAAATAATGAAGCTCTACTCTGCTAGCAATTCATCAGAAGCTTGTCAGAAATTACTTTCGACTGGTACGTTGACTTGCCCAACGGATTAGTTAAAATATTTTCTGAATTAGAATAGTTATTTGTTAAAAGATTTGCCGGGGCACAACACCATGTGTCTATTTGAGAGCTCATGATGGAAGAGCAAAAGCCTAGCGAAACCTTGGTATACTATATTTTGAGGTGGATAAACCTTAACATGAAATGTGAACCTCAGCTA
>NW_018234824.1:0-2118 GCF_001263595.1 Phalaenopsis equestris
ACTATCATATTTATTAAAAAAATATCTCAGTATTGTGGAATTTTAAATAAAATAAAAAAAATTGTTAAAAATATAGCACACATGAAGGGCTGGATATGCAATGCATATTTGTTCCAAAAAAATAATTTTTTGTTCCTACTATTTAAAGCAAACAAAGCAAATACATCACATTGTTGGTGGCATGTCTTCAGAGCCAGAATAATCTGTATTTTTGATATCAAGAGAATCATCAGAGATGCATGGCACATGTTATTTAAACGATAAAAAGCTTAAAGTAGCTACATTATATGTTCTACTAAACTGCAACGAAGTCCAATCATTTATAAAGTAAGTTTTCTAATAATTAGATTATTTTTCAATTATTACACGAAATTTTATACTAACTTCAACAAATAAATAACAATGATATGTGCAGGTTCTTTACCGAAAGTTTAAATATAAAGGATAACTCTTGCATGAGCAAAAAGTTTGTCTTGTTCAATACGATGATAAACAGAAAATAAGAAAAGGATAAATGATCACAAATCAAGAAAAGATGATGCATGTCAGCCTTAGCAGCATGCTTGCTTGGATCACAAAAAAATTTAGGTTAACGGTTTAGTTATCCACCGCCCCACCTCATCAGAGCATTGCCATTTATTAAGAAACACGATTTTATTTTTAATTAAAAGCTCTAAACACTTTCATGCTCTATTTCATAATTTTAGATAATTATATATATTTTTTATGTGTAGCATGCCTAACCTTTAGTTCCAACTTAAAATCAATTGTGCAACACTAATTTAAAACTTCAACTGTGAAAACTAAGAAAAAAAATCTTTTAAATCAACCTTGTTCCCTAGAAGATTTTGGGATTATAATGGATGATTTTTTTAGCATAGCACAGAAGTTCTGCATTCAAACAGGTCAGTTGGAGGATGCTGATAGTCAGGTGACGATGGCGTTGTCGGCAGTTGATGGAAGCCTTTTATGATCGGGCGCTTACAAATATTGGCAGTTGTCAAAGTTGGTCGATGATGAGCAAGTAATGCTGATCGTTGACATTGAATAGTGCTCAGAGCTTTAGAACCCTTCTAATTTAAGAATTCCCACCACTTAAGGACCCTTTCGAGCATGAAATGAGAACTGTTTATAATTTTTAGGAGGATTTCGGTTATTGTCACCAAAACCCCAAACGTTCCATTGGAAAACCAAAGATGACCCCTCTTGATAAATTCATATTTTGAAAGTATTCATGAGGATATCACCATTAGAGCATTTGCTTCTTCATCGCAGTTGCTATCATCTTCATTACAACGAGATCCTACGCATACATTCATGCCAAAATTTTTGGATGAAAAATGAATTTTAGTACTAGTAAAGGACCAATCTGCATGGAGGAGAGACTCCATACCGAGGGACTTTTCAGTCTCAAAAATCTATTAGCTCTGATATTATTTTAAAATTAAATGAGAAGAGAAAAAAATAGAAAATGGGAGATTATATGACTGAATTTTATTCTTGTATTCAGTGTAAAAAAATATAAGTTATAGATAAGCAAGGAAATAACTATCAAGAAAAGAACGAGAATGACATAACGGAAAAGATGAGCGAAGAGTTTGGAGTTGTCGCTAATGACGTAGCTGGAGATGGTGCAGGAATGGCCTCGAATGTCGCGGACGAGAAGCAATCAAAACTCATAGAATGCCTCGATGATTTCAAAGGAAGAAAGAGATGTAGCCCTTGAACGTGAACAAAATATAATAGACATAGCCCTAGGTTTGTCTAGACTAAACCGGTCCATACCCGAGATGGCCGACCGACTCTTCCACATGGATTTAGCACCTCCTTTTCATAGGGGATTCAATTCTAGTTATCTCCAACTTATTTATGTGATTCCTTTTTTTTTTAGGTTTTCAATTTTTTGGTGCTTTGCATTGCGAAAGCTGTCGGCGTCTCCACTTCCGTTTAAAGGTTGAATCCTAGGGTTCTAGGTGGTGTTGCAGCTGTATTTTGGTTTTCAGGTGGTGTTTATCTTCCTTATCACCTTCCGCATCCTCCCCACGTCGCTCCCGACCCCCCTTAATTATTGCAACCGCCCAAGACAACACTTAGTTCCAGTCATTGTGATTGCCTTCT
>NW_018234825.1:0-323 GCF_001263595.1 Phalaenopsis equestris
TATAAAAGAATTGAGTGGTATGTATGTAGAAGCCTCTAAAAAATATTACGATAAAAGATGATATACACATTTTCATACATAATTTTTTAAATGTAAATATGTAAGTTTAGGTATTATACGTGTAAATACTAATTTCATTAAATAAAAAAGAGGCAGTTACATACATACGGCCAAAGTCTTATGTATTTACATCTCTAACACCAAAAATTTGCTTTTTTACATTCATACCTCCCAAATTTTTTATATCACATAATAAATACCATCATTTTAACTTAAAAAATGTAAAAAACACCCTTTCATGTATAGGTAAGGAGCTATGTATG
>NW_018234826.1:0-941 GCF_001263595.1 Phalaenopsis equestris
TAAAACTCATGGAAATATTCTAAATTACTTTTGAAGAACTTGGGAACAATTGGAATATTTTTCTTGGCTTTCTAAATAAAGATATTGAATTTCAAAGCTTAAAAATAATTTTTAAAGGCTAAAATTGAGTTTTCACTAAAAATAATTCCAATAAATCAAATAAAATTCAGAAATATATAAACTTTCTCCTCTGAGTTCTCTAACCTTGGGATGACCTTTCAGAAATACAAAGCTTAATTTTCCCCATTTGAAATATTTAATATTAAGAAAATGGTCCAAAAATTAAAATAATTCTTAAAATTCAAATAAATTTTAAATAATCATGAAATTTGGTCCAAAGGCTACTCTAATCTAGGTCTACCTCCAATAAAAATTTCAAGGGATTACGATTTCTCTTGGTCAAGTTAGGAATTTTCTTTGAAAAATCCTATTTTTGCATGAAAATAGTTATATAAAAGAAATTAAATATTGAAAAATCACATTTTCTCCTCTGATATCTTAATTGACCCATGAATGAGGTATGATAAAAATTTCAAAGTCATTTGAAATTAATTTGACAAATTATGAAGTGTTATAGCCTTAGGGGCAAATGTGTAATTTTGGAAATTTAGCCTTAATTAACATTTTGGCTTAATTCAAGGAGGGAAATGGGTAATCTTTTATCTTGATTTAGATGTTTGAAACACAAGGGGCTAATTGATAGAAACAAACCTCACTTTCCCAATTGAAAAAGATAAGTTAATAAATTTCTAAATTATTAAAATTTTAAAGTTTATTAAAATAAAATGAACCCAGGACTTAGGGGTATGACTTTTGAAGTCAATAATTAATCAATTTAATACCCCTATTTGATTTTCAAATAAAATTTAAATCATGAATCATGACCACCTAAAGCTTAACCTTTTCAAAACTAAATAAGACAGTCACCTAGGTCTTAAGGG
>NW_018234827.1:0-667 GCF_001263595.1 Phalaenopsis equestris
CTTAAATATATAGTTATTTATTTTTTTATTTTTGATTCTATAATTTTCTTTATATTTTGTATATTTTATCCCTAAATTTTCTAATTTACCAACTCTATTTAATTTACCGTTACCTTCCCGACAACGGCACCAAAAACTTGGTTTCGGTAAAATATAGTTGTGTAAAATTTATATAAGTTTCACTCCTCTATGTAACAATGTCAAAAGCTTGATGTAATATTTATTATTAAGAAATTTAAGAAATTAATGTTGAGATTCTATGCAATTATATGTATTGTTATCAAGTAATAAAGAACTTTCTATTTAAGCCCCGAATATCGATCCCACGGGGAAGGTTTAATTTTGAAATGATAAAGTAACTAAGAAATTCACAGAAATCAAACGAAATTACTGCCACTAATTTTGATTGTGTAAGATACTAACAAAACTAAAATATTAACTACTAGCAAAACTTCAATGCAGAGTTTAAAAATAGTAACTACTAAACTATACTTATGTGATGAAGTTTTCTTATATGAAAAAATATCTTTCCCACTACAATGAGCTTTTTGGTGAAATGAGATGAGATAAATGAATTAAATTTATATTGTGCCAAATGGGAGCAATTTTAATTCTCTACCCTGATTCAGTGTTATAGAAAATCATTGGCTAATCTTAGGTTTAGTCC
>NW_018234827.1:702-951 GCF_001263595.1 Phalaenopsis equestris
CCCACTCCAGAGCTCCCACTTCCCTTCACCAGAAGGCTAACTCTCGCTTTAGTTTTTAAACACTAAGTTCGAATTAAGAATTTTAGTCTATCACCCTAAAATCTCCAATTCTACACCCAATCAATGTACATTTCTCTATTTATTTGCACTTAATTCCATGAATGAAATACTCCTTCATGGAATTAAATGTGATCCTCACCCTATTGTAGAACTAATACTCCATTTCTTGGATCATATGTTTCACAACAC
>NW_018234828.1:0-401 GCF_001263595.1 Phalaenopsis equestris
TTTGCTCAAAACATTCAAACTTAAGTGACTGCTCAGATGGAAGCTCGATTCACTATTATGAAAACAAGGAGCGGATGCGTCGTTGTTGTGAGATATGTACTTCCTGACATAGAAATGAGACGAAAAAGAACACAAGCAAACACAGATCGTTTACGTGATTCGATCCAACTGGATCTACGTCCACGGGAGGGAATCAATCAAATATTTCACTAAGGCAAAAGAAATGGAGAATACATAGCTTATACATAAAGATTAGCCCTCATCTTCCTTCTATGGCCTCCCTCTCAAGCGACACCTTGATACAAGGCCTCAAGATGCTCTCCTCCTCTCTAACTCTATAGCTATTTTCTCCTCCTTTGTAGTAGTTCAAGATATCTTCTCCCTTTCCTCTCCTAAGCCTC
>NW_018234829.1:0-1080 GCF_001263595.1 Phalaenopsis equestris
TTTCGTATTTCATTACTTCAAAATTTGATAATCTAAAAGTAAAATGTAGATAAGAGAAAATAAAGATTAATTAAAAACCCAAAGAAACTTGAAAGCCGCAATCACACCCTCTTATCTACATTCCTCTTATAACAACTTTATCTATAGGCATCCTATTTTGAATATTATTGAATAATTAAATTGAACAATTTTATTTTTTATATACGCCATACTAATGATGTGATTATTTACAATTGAATTTTTGTGAGTGAATTATTATTTAGCAATCTTCAAAAAAGGCCTCAAAAGACCATTACCACAGATTATGAACACTTCAATAACTTTCTATATTTCTTTTGACACTGCCACTTTTAATTTTAATCAAAATCCAATAAGATAACATGACCAATCAAGACTCGTGATGGATTGAATCTAGATCGATCCTATTATAACTTCAATAACTTTTTGTGTCACCTTTGCCCCGCGGGTATAGCGAGTACCAACTTCGGGCCCGTTTAAGGCAGCTTATAAGTTTGAAAGTGTCGTCTCACCGTTTGGAAAACACGTTTCGGCAGCTTATCCGAAAACGCGGTTGGGTTTTTACACTAAACGCAGGCCGTGGATTGAACCCATGGGCCACCAGCGGGCCGTATTTCAGGATAAGGTGCTTATCTGAATAAGCACAAGCGGCCCCAAACGCACCCTTCATCAACAGAGCAAATCAATATCAGTAAGAATTTATACCTTGCACTGACAAGTCCAAGTATTTACCCTCTATATGCCATAAACACAACATTATTTTTTTTTCCTCTTTATTTTTCAAGAAAAATGTTTTTAAGTCCACCTCAATCGTTCTCCTTTCTAAGGTTGCCTAATAAGCTTATAAAAGACTGCCCATGAAAATCGTTTAGGTGAAAAAAATCAACAAGCTGTTCTTAAATAACAAACAAAGTTCAAATTAGATCATTGTTTTGCTTTTCTTTTATGAAATATATGTCAAATTTAAATATGTTGCAAAGCATTGTGAGCAATATTGATGGTTGACTTGTTATCATAATAAGACTTTATAGGACATTTACATTCAATTTTTAAATTTTACAC
>NW_018234830.1:0-225 GCF_001263595.1 Phalaenopsis equestris
TAAATAACTGTAGCACAACTAATGTACAACTGAACTAACCAAACAAACACAACTTCACCACCAACAGTTTCCCTGCAGCAACTTCTTCCAATAGCTGCAGCTGCCCCAAACAGACCTTTAGTTGTCATCATCCACAACTCAATCATCATTGGATAGCACATCATCATAAACTAATGCATCTCTGTCATCTTCTAAAACCTTCCTTTCAAACGCATATTATTTAAT
>NW_018234831.1:0-23624 GCF_001263595.1 Phalaenopsis equestris
TCTAGACCTCAACCAAAAGTGAGGTCAACAATCTTGCTCTCCTAAGCTATCATTCCTGTACAAAATTCTTCCTACCTAATCACATCTCTAAGTTCAGACACCCTCCCTCATTCCAACTCCAACAAAAACGAAATAAACAAACGGTCTTAATGTCACCTTAGCTCTAAGGCCTATATTATTTCATTTATTGTGCTAATACCATTTAATAGATTTGTGCCAAATGTTGAATTGGCGGAATATGCATATGAAATGTAGAATGATCTTCTAAAATATACTAATTACATTTGAATTCAATTTTAATTTACACAATTATTGCATTTCACGGTCTATCATTTTAGCTTAAAACAAATTTAAATCTTATATTAATGCTTGACTTATCATAGTTGTTTCGTTGCCTCTCCTATTACTTTTTATGTGTTAGTTTGATTTCCAAGTATGCTTTTTTTCTTGAATATTGAGACCAATGTGTTTCTATTATGATTCTTTAGCTTCAACTAAGGTTGCGTTTGGGGAAGCTTGTTCGTTTCAGGATAAGCAGCTTATCCTGAAATGCGGCCCGACCCGCGGCTTGCGTTTAGTGTAAAAATGGACCCGCGTTTTCGGATAAGCAGACAAAATACACTATACAAACAGTACTGCGACGTTTTCAAAAACGCCCTCGCACTTATAAGCTGCCCCAAACAGGCCCTAAGTTAATTTCACTTAAAATTCTAATTAATTAATACTACATCTGTCTCATAAGTCTCCAAACTTTAATAAATGTGTCATTTAGAAAAAAATTTACAATAAATAAAATTTGCATTGTAATTTTTAAGCAAAATAATATTTTAAGATAAACTAATAGCTTTATATTATCAAAGATTATTTTGAATTTTTTTTAATTGTTTAGTCATTGAGAGGAGAATAATTCACCATTTTTGAAAAAAATTGGGACTTAGTGAAAAAATGAAAATCAAATGACTCAAATACTTCTATAAATATACTCAAGGAATTGGATAACTTGGCTAGATTAATTGACTCATCGTACTATTGGATAACTAGCAAAATAATTTCCTTTATGTGAGTTTTGTATCTAAAGTGCCAATAACCCAGGCACAATGTGTACTTTATGTGTGTTTTTGGTATGTTTTAATTTTTTTTCTAAAAGAGAATTATATTTTTTTTTAAAAAATGCTCAAATTAATTTTAAAATATTTTTTTCTGGAAACAACCATTTTTTAATCAATTAGATAAACATATTTTGTTTCAAACCAAAATGTAAACAAAATAAAATTCAAAAATAAAATATAAAAAATAAAAGTGAGCCCAAACCACACTTTATATTTTCCAGGAGTTTTTCTTTGGTACTTTTGTGTGATGTCATTAACTGTAAGTATAAATCATGATGTTCTAAATGATATTTTTAATGAGAAGAGGTTAACATGCGATTGATTTAAAAAGTATGTGCTAAATTGTTTTAGTAACATGTGAGCACATACTTTGTGAATTAATTTCATGATTGAACTTTTTAATTCATCTCCTTGACACTCCTTTGTATATGTTCATATTTATTTATTCTGCAAACTCTCATGCATAGGTCAATGTGCTCATTTAATGTTTTTCTTTTCATTTTTAAATAAAATGATTGAAATGTTCAGTATTCATCTCCATTTGGACTTTTTGATAGATGGTGAAATATGAAAGCAGGGTGCTATTAATTCTTTTAACATAGATTATTCAAATAAGAAAACTGGTATAAATGGTTGAACCAAATTTGATGTAAGATAAAATAGTAATTGTATTGAAAATATTGAAATAAAAATGGAAACTGAGAATAAAGCATAAGTAGAATTGGTAATATACCATGAAGGCATAAAAGGTCATTAGGAAGAAATAATACTTTTACAAAGTAACAAAAATGACTCAGGGGGCTCCTAAATCAATTCCAATTTTAACCTAATTTCAGAACAACAATCAGAATAAGGATCAAGACAATGGATGATTTTATTTCTTCTAAAGTCCTTATGGGCTGCAATACGTTAAAGAGTCATTTGGGATAACTTTTATTTTTATTATTATTTTATTTTGCATATGTTCTAGTTTGAAGCATAACAAGTTCGGTAAGTTAAAATAAAATGAGATAGTTTTTTAAAACACTCAAAAAATATAAAAAGATGTTTTTGAGTATTTTTAGAAACATGTTAATTTATTCTTGAAAACAAAAATAAAAACCAAAAACATATAAAAGCACACTAAAAAAATATGTTTTTAAAAACAAAAGTAATAAAATGATTTCAAACAAGCACAACAATTCTTGGACTTAATTTTAAAGTGCATTATTAACATTCAAAGAAGAGGTTGGCAAAAAAATGTAAGTCAAGTTTGAATAAGTCAAACTCACCTCTAAAGAATCTGGAAGAAAGAAAACAATGATTACACAAAGCGAGAAGATCAAGATTTTCATCCACTCCAAGCATGGCTATCCAAAGGTATGATCTAAGAAGGCTTTAGGACAAGTGAAAAGCTATTTCCATGTCTTTTGGGATTATATAAGATTGAACAGTTATCATACAAGTAAAATCACACATTTGATAAGTTGTCATTTCTATTTTTTATAGATCTTTCTTTGTTTATTCAATGACTTCATAAGGCTATAAATGGGAGTCCTTAGTATCCTTTTTTTATCATCAATCAAGTGATGTTACTCTCCCAAAATCCTAGGCACACCGCCCCCTTTTTAAAAATGATTTTTTTCACAAAGATCTAGGAAAGGATTCAACAGTGAGGCGGTGACCATCAAAAGCTCCTTTTATAAGTAATCTCTAATATTTCTTTAATTAAGAATATATACAAGATTACAATGTTCAATCTAATTCTTTTCTTACTTTGGGACGATTGAACTTTACAAGGACCCTTGAGGACTTAAAACCCCTGCTATCATCAAATATTAGCAGATAATTATATCTTTTATTACTCTTTTGCTTGGATTATTGATTGGCTTAGTGAGTTAGGATGTAATCCTCTCTTGATTACAATCTAATTGCTTAGATGCGTCCTAAACTCCATATATCATATTAGCCCAAGAACTCCATTATGACATTAATCATAAGTAGGATATGAATTAAAAGTAAATATTCTTGATTTACAATGAAAAGAAAATATTCATTGACTCCGAAAAAGCTAGAGCTATAACTTTAATGGTTTATATAATACCCTGGCACCAAGGAAAGATAAAATGATATTTATAAAATAGTCAACATACCATGGAGGATATTTAATGACTTTCATTGATCTCATCAAAGTATATGATTAAATGGACTAGGAACTAATTTCTATGCATAAAGGAAAAGCATATGTAGAAATTATTAAAAATATACATGACAATGCATTTACTTGCACTGGAAAAGTTTGTGGAGTGATCAAAGAAAGTCCAATTAAAATAAAGATTCTAATTAAGATTAACATAAAGCTAGTATCTACTTACAGTGGTCATAGTGATGCTTGTACAAGATACTCCTAACAAGGCAGTTTGGTGTATGCTATCAATAGAAGATAGCACTAATAAACAAGATGTTTATTAAAATATGAGAATGTTAAAACAATGGAGGAAATGCTTAAAAGTTAAGGAGGCTCATGATTAATGCAATATATTTTAGTTATATGATCTATATTTTCAGTTTTTTAAATTACTACAGCTGAAACATCAAATTAACAACTAGCTGTTATAAATTGAGTCTATTACGCAAAAGAATACAAATAAGAATGCAAATATATCTTCTAGATAAAGGGTTTTTAGAGTTAATGGTGGATTACTGAAATGAATAATTACCTACAGATCATGTTACAAATAATAATAATAATAATAATAATAATGATAATAAAAAGACCTAAAGATATTATTATTAAATTAAAATTAGAATGATTGGAGCAATGTTTCAAATGTTGACTATCAAGTAATATATAAGTCAGTGGCAGTTTTTAGTGCAATAGAATGAGAATATGATGTACAATTGTACATGTATGACAAACTTTGAACGCTAAATTAGAAAGGAGATATTGAGATATAAAAGGTGCTAGGAGAGTAGCGTCTATTGAAAGGTAAGTAAAACTCAAGCAAAATGAAATATACAAATACAATAAAGAGTAAAAGGTGCTTCGAAAAACTTAATATGAAAGGATTGAAAGGGGAAAAGTGGTAGAACAAACACAACATTGATAGACATAATCTCCATGTAAAATAGGCTTAACACCTAAAATAGCATTCAACATGAATAAACAAAAAATGAGTTCATAAAGCTGACTGCAAATTGTGTTGGAATACTGTTAAAACAAAACCAACATGATATAAATAAATAAGCTCCTTAAATGAATAAATACAATGCAGGTTGATATTTAGATTAATTATTCAAAATCAATCATTTGTGTAGCTTCTAAAATATACACAAACACATTCAGATCATCCAAGCTAAACTATACAAAATTTATAGATATTCAAAATTTTCCATTAATAAATAGAATTCTTAGTGTTATATAACTCACATAACTCATAACAACTAGGTGAGTAAATATTACCTTATCAAAACAAGGAAGGCCTAGTTGAAACAAGTGGGGAAATTACCATAATAATAATTTGCATAACTTAAGCCGGTATGATGATAAAAATATAATGAATAATAATAGTATGATAATCAAAATAGGCTCATGTTTGCATTTCATAATGTAAATCCAACCAAAAGTCGTCTGACTTCAGAAGTAAATGCCGACAAACAAAATGCACACAAATAAACTCTTATAGAACATTTAGGATGGACTATCTGTTGGTACACCTCAACATCATCAAAACCAAAACCTATGAGAGATCACTTTGGATTTTTTTGTCATCCAGTAGCTCTAGGGTTCTATATTGAAATGAGTATGTGCATATTTTCAGGAGCATGCATGCTTTTTTAATGAGAACGAGAAGAAGAAAAATTAGGGAGGAGGAAAAATGAGGAAGTATGGTTCTCCTAAAAATGAGGAAGTATGGTTCTCGGAAGTATGGTTCTCCTCCAAGGCTTTCTTCCTTTTTTGTTCTCTCCAAAAACTCTCCAAAGCTTAGTTCCTCAATGTCTGTAATGAGCTCACACATTATGCAAGAAAGATAATGGTCTTTCCTCCAAAGAAACTTCAAGTGCAGGAAGAAGATGAAGAAATTGTGAACGAAAAAGAAAGATGAGGGAGAAGAAGACAATAAATGAAGAAGGACTATGGTTCTCTTCTAGGGTTTTCTCCTTTTCTTTTCTCACCAAGAGATTTCCAAAGCTTATCTCCTCAATGTCTATATTGAGTTCACTCACTTCAGCCCCCAAAAGTTTCAAATGTGCTGAAAACTCAAGTGAAAAGAAACCAAAATCTTTCCTTTATGCTAAGCTTACTTCATCCCACGTTTCCATGTCGATGATCATAGAAAATTATTTTTAATTTATATGGCATGGATACAATTGACCATTTTCTGAGGTGAGGGCTAAGGAGCTTTCTATGGTACCATTCACCATCTTTTCCTAATTAATTTTTATCTAATATGAATTGATTTGGTAAAAAATGTTCACATAAATTAAAACCTGGCCGCTCAACCCTAATTTTGAAAAAAAACATGCGTGTGAAAGGGTTTTATGGATCTCTTAGACTATAAGAGGGAATGTATTAATGAAGTATAGTCTACAAACATAATAATGTATATCAATCATGTATGAAATCAAAAATTGATGCAAACACCATCCATGCTCCACAACTAGATCAAAATATTAGCATTTTCATACACACCACACAATTCTTATGTATTTACATATCTAGCACGCAACCATTCATATTTGCATGCATACCGCTCAAACCTTTAACATTACATCAAAAATATCATCATGGCCATCTTTTTAAAAGTAAGATGCACCTTTTCCTGAATAGATTTATAACACCAAAGTGTTATGAGTGAGTGTAAATATCAAACTTTATATCAAACTTTGGGTTTTAGATATGTAAATACAAAAGAATTTCGTGGTATGCATGTAAATTTCCTAGATGGAGCTAATTCACATTATAATATGCAAACCAGCAATTTCCTGAAGTAGACGAACATCATAAGTATAACAAAGAATGAATAAAAACACAATGGCTGTTAAAAGAAAATTGATAATCAGTTAAAGAAACAAAAATTCAACCAAGCAGATCATAAAGCTACAGATTTTCATTTCCCAATCCCACCAAAAAATATTTAAATAAATAAAGATGCGCACTCGATTCTGATCGATGACATCGACAATAACAACAAGTTTCCCATACCCCTTCCCATAGTTGACGAGCGCTACCCTCCCGATCTCCACGAAAGGCTACAATTACAAACACAATAACCCACGAATCAGAGAAAAGTAATTCCCCTAAAAACAATCAAGAAAGGGTAACGAAGTCGCTAATATTGAAGAGCGCGAGAGACGGCAATCACCAAGCAAAAATTTTTCTGTGCGGACTCCTGGCATAGCTCTACGTGCGGCGCAGGTTATTCCTGAGTTTTTTTAAGGTTATTTCTGGGTTATTTTCAATAATCTCGAAATAGCCCAGAAATAACCCGCGGTCTTTATTTTTGGATTATTTCTGGGTTATTTCGGGATTATTTTTTAAATAATCTGAAAATAACTCAGGAATAACCTGCGCCGCATGTAGAGTTACGTCAGGTGTCTAGACAGAAAATGCGTGCCTCACCATGATGACCTGCTTTAGGGTTATGAACGTCGCACTTCTGCTGCGATCTGCTGCAGGAAGCTCCCAATCGTCGCCGCTAAGGTTTTATTCCTGTCCGTCAGATCGAGGAACCGCATTTTTTTTTGGAATAATACATACATACGACTCAATTTCTATGTATTTGCATTTTTAAAACTCATAATTTAATTTTTATAATTTAAAACGGTGATAATTTTGATGTGATATGAAAGATTTGAAACAAAAAAAAATTTAACAAGCAAACTTTATAGGTGAGATGTGTAAATACGTAGGAATTTGGTGTTATCTATGTAAAAGCCCCATTTTTTATTGTATTTAAAAAGAATTGCTATTTATAAAATATTTTTTTATCAACTTTACCATCGAATGTTCCAATAACATAATATATACTATATGTTTTCGCGATTCATAGCTAAATTTTAGGGGGGTATTTATAGCATGTAATTCTTATGTATTTATAAATCTCACACCTAAACTTTCATATTTATGCATATACCACCCAATTTTTTACAATCACATAAAAATAACATTAAAAATGCATTTCATGCATTAGTATAAAATATGAAAAGTAAATATGGGAGTTTTAAGTGTGAGGTATGTAAATTCACAATAATCTAAATTTTACAAGTTATAATGATGCATAATACTAATTATGAGATCATAAAATCCTTAATTAATAATGAGTAGCTTTTAATAAACATCATTAGGGACTTCATGAGCAGATGAGTTGCTAGAGGACACAATTGAATTTATTTTATTATTTTGTATGTGCTCGATCTCGTATATCTAGAACATATATGTTGCTATTGAGACCATAGTGTTGTTGAAGCATTTGAGCTATACATATTTTAGGTCTTTGTACCATTGGGTTGTTTCTTATACAACAACAACAAAGCTTTAATCCCACTGCGTGGTGGGGTCCGCTACATGAATCTTTTTTCTCCATTGTGTCCTATTTAGAGTCATATTTTCATTTGGTTCTAATAAATTGATATCATTTTTTATACAATAAGCCCAAGTCTTCCTAGGTCAACCTTTGCCTTTCTTAACATAATCGAATCTAAAACATCTACTATCTTAATCGGGATCATTAGATGGTTGACGTTTAATGATGTGTTATGTCATGTGATGTTAGTAGTATGTACATGGGCATAGAGTTACTCTGGTCATTTCATTCATATATCATTCTGGCTCAATTACCCTTATTTTAAACTTCAAGATTATTACTGATTATTATCACCATCCTAGCGGACAATCAAATCATTTCTTAACTAATTTTTTATTTGTTACTATCTTCTTGGTTGATCTAACTCCTTCTCCCTTCTCTCTCGCATTTTCTTGAATTTAATTTAATTATAAGTCATTATGAAGCTATTTTATTAACTTAGTACTTGTATTAAGATCTTCATGATTTTCCTACAAACAAAATGAAATCTTCAAAATTTTCCCTTCCCCATCATACCATAATCATCATTGATTATCATCATCATTTATGTTGACAATCACAACATCATTTATGCTTATCACCGGACTTTTAACTTGCATGTCATCATCATATTGGCTTGGCTAACTTCGCCTCTCTTTCTCCTTTTCATCAATTTAATATCAAGTTATTATAAAGTTTTGGTATTAAATAAAGCACTTGTATTGAAATCCTTTTTCATTTTTTTGAAAATCAACATAGTATCTTCAAATTATCCCCTTCCCAGTCATGCCATGAAAACCTGTTTTCTCTCTCTCTCAAATTCACTTTATATTACCTCTTGTTCAAGTCAATATATATCCTTTGCTATTTCAAGTAATATTAATGATTGAATGAAAATCTTGTTTTAAGTACATTGCTATCCACCCCAAGTGAGATATTTTTGAGCATGTGGGTTCATAAAACCTTTAGAGAACTTTCAAAAAGGGAAAATGATCATTACAATAAAAGTCTATTTATAGAGCTCAACTTTAGTTATCTCTTACTCTACTAATGTTGTATTGATAACTACATAATGCTAGTTTTATGAAAAATATTAAATCTAATGATTATAGATAATGTATATCAGAAAGATTGATATAAGGTAACATAATAAGAGAATATCTAATCATATGATCTTTTCTATATTTGGAATATTCATAATTTGTATGTCATAATTCTCTCTTATTTATAGAAAGGATTATGAAGAATTTGGAGTGTGTGTTGAACTGTAACCCTAATTCATCCAAATTTTCTTTCCTCCCATCTGTCAATAGTGAAACTACCCCTATTCATGAATTTAAACAGATTTACACTAAACCACATGAATCACGCTATGTATGATTGTTTGTTATTTTGTGTGAATTTATTTTTGTGCGGATTAGAAGTTTGTCTTGAAAGTGAGGATCATTAAACAATTTATCTTGAAAAAGAGGATCATTAAAACCTATATATATATATTTCTAAAATTTAAATATTAAAATTTAAATATATAGCATATTGTTTGGAAAAAAGATTAAGAAAAAGAAGAATTCAAGATGCGAAAATGGAGTGCTAATAACTATAATAATTTACTTTAAAATCTTATTTTTCCTGGAATATTTTACTCTCAACTCTCATGTATTTACATACTAACACCTAAATTTCAATATTTACCTATATGCCATATTTTCTATGCATAAAAACCCCAAAAAAAAAATTGCAGTATGTAATTATGTAACTGCCCCTTATTTTCAACTTTCTACATTATTCCTCGAAACTCTAATATGTTATTAATGCAAAAACTTAAATATTACTGCAAAAATAAATTCCCAATGCAGAACAACCCAGGATCGTCAATAAGTTACTTAAGAAGCACAAGCGCCTTTCTCTCACATGCGCTTATTTAAGTAAAATATTCTATCCTGCCACATTTAAAATAGACATATTGCATGACATCTTTAATTAAATTGCTATAAAAACCTTTTCCACCTTAATTATAAAGCATCATAATAGCTTCTTCTTCCCCCTCCAGTC
Organism: Phalaenopsis equestris; assembly: GCF_001263595.1. Classification (NCBI taxonomy): domain Eukaryota; kingdom Viridiplantae; phylum Streptophyta; class Magnoliopsida; order Asparagales; family Orchidaceae; genus Phalaenopsis; species Phalaenopsis equestris. The sequence continues at coordinate 9,707 of NW_018234831.1, forward strand.
TGTAATCCAAGCAGAAGAGAGAGAAAGAGGAGATAGAGAGAGAGAGGAGAGAGAGAGAGAATGGAAGGAGGAGAGCAGGAGAAGGAGAAATTGGAGAAGAAGGATGTGGGGCTGTCAAAGAAACTTCAGAAGTTTACCGAAGAGAGAGATTGGGAGTAATATCACAGTCCAAGGAATCTTCTTCTTGCTGTTGACCTCAAATTTTGAGGTATTCTGTTTCCTTTATTTAGATACACTATGAACTAGCCCTAGTATTTTTTCTATTTTGACTCTCATAGAGGACTAGACTGGGACTCACACCACTTAAAAATTTGAGTCATTTCTTCGCTCTTTGAAGTTTTATATGAACGGTTTCAAATCCTCAACATTCGATTGAGTTGATTGAAAAGTCTACATATCAACGCTCAAATTGAGCTCTTATAGGAACTTGAAAGATATAAGTGAACCTCACGGCGTTCGACGTTTGACTTTCTGCGGCGAGCAGTTTACTTGACTTTGGTTGTCGCTTATGTGAGAACCGATCAATGATATACTCGTTAAATGAATCCGATTTGACCAAAATAACTTCTCTTATTGCATCACGCGTGAATTAAAGCTAAATTGGTACGATATTCAACGAACTTGTCCGGGTGACCTCGGATGATAAAACAGACTACGTCGGTGCGTCCGAGACGCTGATTTTAGCCTGGATAAGTTGATAGGATTTCAAATCGAGATAAGTTGTGTATGAATTGATAAATTTTGAATAAAATAATATATTTTTTTATTTAATAAATTTAATTAAGAAGAGGGGAGAAATATCTCACGCTGTTTCCTTTTCCCCACCTTTCTTGCCCTAGCCGAACCGTTTTTTTTCCTCCCCCTCTCTTCTCTAGAATGAATCTTGAAACTTCATTCCGGTTCTCCGGTCATCTCTTTTCTCGCCGGCCTTAATCGACTTTTGCAACAGGTCGCTTTGCTCGTAACCCTTCTCTAACAGTTTTTCCCACCCAAAATGATCTAGTAACCTTCCTACTCTTGGTTTTGGGGGTTTTTCATTCTTTTCGGGTGATCTTCTCACCGCCGGTGAGCCATTCTGTCATTTTTGCCTATAAATACCCCTTTTGAGGGGAAGATTTGGTTTTTGATGTTTTCACTCAGGAGATTTTGAGAAGTCTCACTTGGTTTTGTTTCTTCGTTCTTCTCTGGAGGTTGATATTGGTCCATCAGTTCGCTAGTGATTCACTCGTGCGATTTGAAAATTTCATTGCTGTTTCAAGTTTTTCTTTATACTTTACAGAAGTAAGTTCTTATTTTCTTTGGCTGCCCCAAAGAGATTCTTGACTTTAGAAAGACATTTATATGAGAATATATTCATGTGATGAATTTGTACTACAGTATCATGAAGTAGATGAAATTCTCGTATTTCTTTAGAATTATATTTGGTTATTTGGGAGGGTTTCTTCTGGTTTTCTTGTTTTTCTTGTAGAACTTGAAGTTTTCTCTTATACTCATTCATGGATCTTAAATGTGGTTTTAATTCCAAGAAAAAAAGAAAGACAGGTTGAAATGTGGTAATTACAATTAGTTATTTGAGTTAGCCCTGATTTCTTTTCTTTCAAAGACAAAGTGGACTTATGAGGAAACTTCCATTTATGATTTAGAATTTCGCGGACCTTACATGAAATTCACAAGCTTCCTTTCGATTCTCTTTTACCTTAGCTGCAATTTTTTCTTATGTTTTGTAGAAAAGCCTCCTATCCTATATGAGTTCTTGGCTTGATTCATGTTTTTAGAATTATTTTCATATTCAGTTTATATCATTTGATTGCTTAGCAGGAAGTTTAGATTCCTTGCGGGTTTTGGCTTCAAACTATTAAGCATTAGAAGTATTTTTTTTTTCTTTCTTCCTTTCTTTCTTCTTCGCTTTCTCAATTTTAAAAGAAAATTTTATTAATGCTTGTTACATTATGAAATTAGAATCAAATTGATTTTGAGATTATGAATTGTTGTCTCCTTAAGTGGCTAGAATTTGGTTTAATTTTTGTATATGTTCATATCTGGAGTTATTATAACCTCTATATATAAGATCTATATTAATTTCATAAGTTTAGCGAGCTTTCACCAAAAGCATGCTTACCGTGGATTTAGATATTCCTTTTATATTCTTCCTTGCTCGATATTATAAATTACAAGAGAAGAACTTGTTTAGAGGACATACTATTGTTTCTTTTCATACATCTTTATTTGGATTTCTGCTTCAAATATTCAATTAAATTTAATGAAAGTTTTACATATATACCACCTAATTTCTACACATATATTTGTAAACCCAACACCAAATTGTTTTATATTTATGCCATCTAATTTTTTTTATCATATAAAAAGTTATTGCCATCTTGACCTTTTTCTTTTTTTTAAGTATGCAATCTCGACTATAGAAAATGTGGCATATATATAGATTGAAGTCTAAATTATGAGATGTATAGGTGTTTAAGAATTGAGTGTTATGCATGTAAAGCTTCCTAGAAAATATTATCCATAAACTTCTATGAAAATGTTAGCTGAATCATCGAAATGAAATAAATCATGCGGCATTGTTGACCTTACTTTTGGTTGAGGTTTAATTTTCCCTCTTTAGTAGCCTAGGGTCTAGCCATAGGACTTTTATGTTGACTATTCCTAGAAAATTAGAAAGAAACCCTCGCCATTAGAAATTCTAAACTCATTTTTGCTCAACTTGAAGTTCCACATATTGGTCCTAACCTCTAACACTTAGTAGGTGGGTTCAGTATGGGTGATCTAAAGAAGAGTCCCTATAGGACTGCTTGACCTTAGGGTTGACTCTGGTGTTGGTCTGTAGCTATTCCACTCACTTGCACTCACTATCACCCACAATTACTCACAACCCTAAACCCCCCTAAACCCAAAATTGTTGACTTTGTTGACTTTGATCCCTTGATCTTTTGGGAGCCTCATGTAGATGGTCCACTATACCCATTGACCCTAGGCTAGGGTTTAGCCAAGACCAATATATAGAGGACTCACATGGGAATCTCATTGGTCCATAGCTCGTACATGGTGGTTGGCACCCCAATTCTACCAAAAATGTCCAACTTGGCCTTTTGCCCCTTAATCGACCCAAATTACCCAAATGTCATTAAAACCCTACATTTGGTCAAAATCCTCAAATTCACACAAAATAACTAAAATTATTCAAAAACCAATTCAAACCATTTGAAAATGCACAAATTTTCCAAATCCACCCAAAAAATTTCAAAATTACCAAAATACCCCCAAATTTGCCAAAATCACAAAAATACCATTGACACCCCAAACTTTCCCAAAACCTCCAAAATCACTTCAAATGTCTCCAAAACCAATTTAGACCCTTCAATTGAACCTAATTTGGCTAATTTGACCATTTTGACCAAAACCCCCAAATTGCCTTTAGAGGCTTAATTTCCTCAAATTCACCACAAATGTCCATCAATTTGGCCCCAATACCCATCAATTTCAATTATAAACTCAATTTCATCTTTTATATGATCAATATAAACCAAATCAAAGCCTAATTGACCCATTCTTTGAGCTCAATTTTGATCCAAACCAAAACCCCCAATTTTAGCCCTATGACTTAATCGCATCAAATTGAACCCCATAGCCTACCCAATTTGCCCAAATTTGAATCCTAAACTCCTCATAACACTCCTAAAAACCAAATTAAACTTTCAATTGGCCTTGGTGAGGCCTCAATTTTATTTAATTTTAATCCAAAATCCCCAAATTTGCCCCAAATTGGCTATGTCTCCAAATTCCAACAAATTGAATGCCCTAACCCCAAAATTGACACTCAATTGATGTTTTAATCTCTTTATGATATTCCTATAAACCATTACCAACCATAAATTTGGGCTTAGCCAAACCTTAGCCCAACCTAGACCCAAGTCTAGTCCAACATCCCCAAATCGACCAAAATCCCAAAATCTTTTAAATCGAGCTTCCAATTGAACTCAAAATTGCTTCAATCCTTCACCAAAAACCTTTATGGAAATCATTTACACTATGTTGATCAATCAATTGAACTCAATGTCATGACTAGCCTAACCCAAACCCAACTTCTAGTCATTTGACGTACATAGAACCCCTTCACTAAAAATTGACCTAGCCATGCCTAAACCACCAAATTGATTACACCACAACCACAAAGTACACCCTTTGAACCAGGATAAACCCACCTAAACCAGCCAAGGTGAGCTATGGACCAATGGTCCCTTTATTTAAGAGATTTCACCCTATTTAAGAGGTCCCTTTATTTAAGAGATTTCACCCCATATTTGGCTTAAACTCAAATATCTCCTCTATCATCACTTACCCTTAGGAGTTAATCATTATTAAGCACCCTCTGGCCTCCCTGAGCCAAGAAGTGACCATACCTTGGCCAACCAACTCCTCAACCACCAGAAACAGACAACCCAAGGGAGCACCAAGTGGCAAAAACCCAAAATTGAACCTCCCTGATGGCTCACTCCCATTGGCCATTAGAGCCTTTCTTCCCTCCACTTCAGCAAGCTTTAGCACCCTATTCCCAACCCTGTGCTCTACCAGACAACCATGGCTTTAAATGGAGCTCTCCACGACTAAAGAGAAGAGTGCTTGGAACCTTAAGGAAACTTTGACAAAATCTTCTTAAAACCATCCCAAGTGCAATCCCGTTGCTCTCATCCATTGCTAGCCACCCCTTAGAGCCAATTTCTCTACTGAAATTTGCCCTAAAACCATGACAGATCTCTCCACTCCACCAGTGCAACAAACTTCAATTAATTGTGCACACACCATCCCCACAGTGAAAGAAGTTGAATCCCTATAAAGCCCCCTTCGAAACAGCCTCTAACCAAGCTAAAGACCAACACCTGAAATTGAGTTTGATCAAAATCATCCCTAGACAATTCACCAGAACTTGAGGCTTAATCCAGAGGTTTTTTGGGTCCAATAGAAGCTACCACAACCATCTGATTGAGGCCTCCCCCTCTCAGACAAAGGTATTATGCTCCAACTCTAGCCCGGGCTTATTTTGATTCTCCATTTTTAATGGCTTGATTTCATACTTGATTAACCATATAGATGTGTTTGTCTTGGGTAGATAAAGATTTAGCATGCAATTTGGTTGAGTCTAGATGAAGATCTTAAGGTTTTAGTATGAACGGCTTACGGGTTAGGTCACTTGGGGACGATAACGGAGAGCCGTCTGACCGCGCGTGTATCTAACCAACAGAGGAGATCAAGCCATAAGAGCGGATGGTGCATGAACCGCAGGCCGTGTGACAGCTGAAGTGGATGACAGTGTTGAATGAGAGCGCGCCATGTGTGAGTCGGAGACGCCGTAGGAAGAGTTGGCGCCGCGCTGGATAAGTAGAAAAATAGGGATTTTTGAATTATTTTAAATGCCTAAAGTTAAAAAATCCATATCTTTCTCTAGAAAAATCATAAAAATAAAAGAAAAATACTCCCTTGCTCAATAAATAGAGGAGAATAATGTGGATTAAAAATAAAAATTATTTGACAAACATATGATTTTTAATAAATTAAATATCCTTTGTGGTATTTTAATTCTCCATGATTAGATATTGTTCACCATGGCTTGAAAATTTGAGGGTTCATTCTTCATCAGAGAGGGGGTGTTCTCTAATTTTTCTAAGGTCAGAGAGCATCTCTATACTTCTATCTCAAATTTTCAAGCTAGAGTGACCATTTGGCTTATTTTAATTAAATAAATTAAAGTATCATTTGGAAAATTATTAGAATAATTTTGGTAGGTTTCTTGTAATCAGAGAAGTCTAGAAAAAATATTTTGAGGCTTTGGATTACCCTGTGAATTTCTATATTTAATTAAATGCAAATATCTTGTATTAATTTATGTAAATTAATACTTATAAAAAATTGATAAATTAATCCCATATTATTCATAAAAATCATCTTTATTCACTGTAAAAATTTAAAAATTATTTGATTGAGTTCAAGTATTCAAATGGATTTTTTAAGGAACCTTGTATTTTTATACAAAAATAATTATAATAAATTAAATATACTTGGGAAATAAAAAATAAAATACACTTGGGAAAATTATGAAAAATGATTTTGTGAGTTCCTTATGATCAGGGCACTTAAGAAAAATAAAAGTTATTTTTAGGAAAATACTTAATTTTTGAGCCTTATTTTGAATTTAAAATAATTAAAATAAGTAAAAATCCCAAAAATACCAAAATACTTCAAAATGTTCCCAATTGTTCTTTGTTCACTTGAGACTCATTAAAATATTTTTCCTAATTTACCATAAATTAAAAATAATTTTTAAAGGCTTAAAAGTGAATTTTCCTTATTCTCCCATTAAAATAAGTATATTAAATTAATTTAAAAAGTAATGAAATTTTGCATAAGTATTTCTTTGACTTATGGAAACTTCTAATAATTTTCTCATAAATAAAAATTTTATCTTGGTAAGCCAAATAAATTAATTTTTAAAAATCTTATTTTCTAAATTTAAATAAATAATTAAATTAAATTAAACTTTGGAAGGTCCACATATTCTCCTCTAAACATTATAATTACCTCATGGATATGACACTTTAAACCCTTAAAGTCATTTGAGTTGTGTTTAAAGAGTTATGAGGTGAAGTGCCCCAAGGGCAAAGTGGTAATTTTAGACTTTGGTGTCTTAATCAAAATTTAAGATTAACCAAGGGAAAATGAGTAATTTTGATCTTAATAAACATTCTTGGATGATTGAAATACAATGGGTTTAAAAGGTAGAAACTCTCTCACCACCATTGCACAACATCAACTAAATCATAATCCTCCTAACCTTCATGACTTGGAAGTTAATAAAGACCAAATGATTTCTTAAGTGATTGGCTTAAGCTAGATAGATGAGAATTTACTTGCCTTAAGCCCAAAGTTGAGGATGATGTGATCACTCAATAAGGATACATATCACTTAAAATTAAAATTTTGATAATCACCATTCCACCTATCATGATTATTAAAGGTTTAGTAGTGACCTAGGCTTAATGTCTAAACTCAATTGATCGGATTTAGAAGATAACATAATCGGTGACTAACATCTTTAAACACTCTAAGCCTCACCCTAATTATGGGCACCATAATCTTAAATAACTTAGTTTTTCCTTAGGGGCACCCACTCACATAACTTTTAAATGAAACATCAATTGACTAATCAAGTATCCTATCCTTGGGATAATTAAATTGCTAAGTTTCACCGAGCAACGGGGTAGTCACACTCTAGCCTCAGATGATTAATGGAACAATATGATAAGTATAAAATGAACTCAAAACATTTCAAGAGATCTTCAAAGTGATCTAAGATCATGCCTCGAGCATTTTAAAATCTATTGGACATTCTGAAGTGCAAATTGAACTTGACATATTTTGTTCCAAAATCATCTACTAGGTCTTCTGAGATTCAATAGAGTCATAGCTTGGGGTTTAATAACTAAACCTTCATCTACTCATGTAATTTAAATTCCTTACAATGTTATATACATGCATTGCAAGTACTGACCTTTCAGGAGGAGGAACGAGGAACGAGAAGACTCGTCAGGGGTATGCTTTTACAGTTTACAGTACCGTTTTCTCTTTTACTTTCCACACTGCACTTTTATGTTTATAAACTTGGATGTTAAGCAACGATGACACCCCACCCTGCATGAAAACCAAAACTGCTAGGATAGCCACCAAACTAAAACCAAAACTAAAATCAACCAAGATAGAACTAATGCCACAACATTCAAAATATAAGACAAGTCAAAATTTAATCACAAACATCACAAAATAACAATTTCAACTAAACTAAAACGTCTCTGTTAGATGATCAGGAATCACTCAAAGGAGGTAACCAACGGTTGCTAACGAGGCTTCCCACGGTCTAAAAGAAAGTATGAAACTCATTGAGTTGAGTTTAGTAAATTCATTTAGACTAAGTGAATCTGATAGAAAATAGTGGTGTCAGAATGAGTAGCCGAACGAGGGAACCGTAGGATCTTAACAGGTGTCACTCTAATCAACTTTAATATACCTCATAGCATTTAAGGAACCATAACCATAGGGACATCTGATTTCACATTATAACTTGACATATTAGAAAACTTAAACTCCCCATGACGTGGAGCTTGGAACTAATATTATGGGTAGCACGATCATCTTTAATAACATCTTCAATAGAAAGAGGATCTACAACAACACATCTTTTCTTAGAATTAAATAACAAGCCATAATATTTTGAGGTTGTTTTCCTAGTGCGACATAAACCCTCACCTCATCTTTAGGCCTTTGTATAACACAACTATAAAATTTAAGCTCTAACCTTTTTTAGGATTCTGAGGTTGTCGTCTGTCACGACCAAAATCCTCACATATTCCAGGCTATTTGCGTGATCGTTTCACACAAATTTAAGCCCTAAATTAATAAAATTAGCAGGATGAAACATTTAAATCAGGATGAAACAAAATTAGCAGGATGAAACATTTAAATATTTATCCTATAAATTGGAGCCAAACCATAGGATAGCATGGGAAGTCACCGAGGTACTCCTCCGGATCTATGATATCTCTTAGTTCTTCCTCCATTGGATTCTACAATAAATGTTTCAAATTTGTGTCATTCCCCTTCCACACCTCTATGTCCAATCTCGTTAAAAAGTCCCATCCTTTTGACCTCTTTGAAGATAATATTTCTTGACTTTTATCAAGAGTTTTCTTAGGTGACCTCGGTTATCTAAGATGTAATTAACTATAAGGACTTGCCCTTATAGAAAGCTTTTTTGAACCCAGCTTAATATAAACCCTATTTAATTCTCTGTAATAAATATGGGAACTTTTTGACAAATAAAATAATTTTGCAGACCAAACGAATGTCATATATTTCTTAGTTTATTTGATTGAGCCTCATTCTCAAATCTTGTGTTTATCCTTCGGAATAAACACGAGGTTTGAGGTATAGTACTCTTTCATTTAAACAATGAAAAATATGGGGTCGATTTGATTTCATATTTTTTAAAACTTATACATATGTAAATTAAATGCCCTTCCGAAGAGGGCGACAGGATTCCAATTTCGACGGCCGATAGCTTTCAATGGGTAACTCCTTAGTTAAAATTATGCCAACAACTTCTGGTGACTCCGCAGGGGATAATCTTTTCTCTCCATATTGATCAGGAAATATTATCTTCATACATCAGTAATGTGTTCATGTCCCTCATGAACCAGATTACTCTTCTTCCATTAGCATGCTTTACCCATTTCTGTTGGGAAAGTACTGTCAACTCTTTCGGACTTCAGGACCGTCTGCTCAACCACCTTTGAGCAGAGAGATTCAACAGGCCATTAAGGCCTTTTTAATCTTTATGTGAGGTCGGAACCCCAATAGGTGTGTTGGTGGATTAGTTCCACCTGGGCATTGTGCGTTGTAAAGTCAGTCTCGCACTGGGTCCTGAACTACACTGTTTTCTTTTTGAGTTTGATTTGCTATTTTGCAAATTAAATCAGATTGTGTCGTGCTGCGCTTGCTCTTTAATTTTCCTTATATTAAGTATATCTTTCAACTTTCAAACTATTTTTACTAAAATCATAAAATCTCCACATATTAAATAAAGACTTACCCAGTCCACAGATCGACCTCTATTAATTTTTAGTGCTCGCACTAAGATTACGAGGTATTGGCTACATAGCTAACCCTAGAGCTTTATTTTTTGAAGCTGCTGCAATGGCGTTCCCAAGATCACTCTTTCCTGCAACCTGCAGATGAGCCGGGATGCCTGCAATGTTGCTTCCACCATCAAGTTCGGAGTCAGATTTGAAGATCTCGAGGTCGTTCTCAGGAAAACCCTGTTCGTCATATTGAAAGTCACCGCTCTAGAGGTTCAAGAACCATCTGTTGAATTTAACCTGAGTTGCCCTCAAGATTTCCCTTCTTACAAGAAGGTCAAGACTACTACCACCACGATACCTACCAAGCCTGTTGTTCCTATTTTTGCTAAGGGAAAGGAAGTTATGATCATTGAAGACCCGACTGAAGGATTGGTTGTCCCACCATCAGTGTTTGAAATCAGGTCGAGTTTGAGGACCGTACCGTTAACCCGAACCCAAAGGAGAAACTGCAACAGAAAGGTTTGGATGAATACTAAATCCCAGATTTCTAAGGACGTACTTGTTGATGAAGTTCCTCACCAGGAGGAGTTAGGATTACCAGAAACCTATCCACTTCTGCAAGGGAGTAGATTCCATTCCTTAATGGATACTAAAGGGTATGAAAATATCCAAAAGATCGTTGTTACATTACCGACGCCTCATGGACATGGTGGGGAGAGGAAGAAGCCCGCTTCTATCACCCGAGTCAGTTCAGTTTTCCAGAGACTAGGTGCCAAAGAAAGTTGTTCAGTTGGCAAATTACTTAAACAAGTGGGACGTGTAGTATCCCCTCGTATGAAGGAAGAAATTTTAAAGGATGCTAGATCTGCCAGACGCTCCCAGAAATCAATCAAGGCCTTGCCTGCTTGCATTCTTGTTTGGTTCCATCTGAGGAGCAGAGTTGATACCACCATTGTTTCCACCGATTCTACTACCACTAGACCCGCAGAACGTCGACCAGTTAAGTCGCGGCTGGGTCCGAGAATTCTACCAACTACCGGTCACAAGGATATTCTTAAAATTTTGAAGGATAAGATGAAGAGGTTACTCAGTACCGTATCTGGTTCGAACCATGGGGAGCATACTTTTCTTCGACATGCCAATGTTCTTACCGAGACACTCCATCTCAAGAAATCACCATTAAAGAAAAGGGTATGGATACCCAAGGTTGCGGTACCGATATGGTCCAACAAGCCCTCAGAACGAGATCACAAAATGAAGCAAGGGTCTGAAGTTTCCAACATCGTCGCAACAATTGCTAGCGAGATGGAGAAACAAGTGGAGGATATCTAGTTAAGTCCTCCAGATCTCAAGATGCTACAAGAACCAATAATTGAAGAAAAGGTCAAAAAGCTCAGGGTTGAGACTTCCGAGTTAGCTCAAGAATATGGAATTTTCATTGATGATGATGAAGATTTTAACTTTAATGATTACCTTGAGGAAGATTTCATGGATATCCATGTCATCAAGACCAGAGCCACTGCATCTGTGCGTGACGCTCAACCTTTTGTCGAAGAGCACCATAGAGAGCTGCATAGGGTTGTTTTCTTAAGGGATGTACAAATCAGCCAAATGGAGAAAACAATGGAAGAAATGGCTGTTTCCATGACCGCCATGGCCACCGTTCAAGGACAATCTCAACCCCCACAGTTAGCCTCTCTAGAAGTCAATCAACCGGAGATTATAAAAATCACAGATGGAAGGAGGGAAGCCGTCTCAGTAAATAGAGATGAGCAACAAAAGAAAGATTCTCCATCAAGTGCCATGCTAGAAAAAGAATTTAAGAATTTAAGCAAATGGTCAAGATGGTCAAGCAAGTTCGGGAGGCCTTAACCCAATATAAGGGTGGTGCCTTGATTTTGAAGGGTAGACCTTACCCAGAGGAGTTTGATGCCATACCCTACCCTAAGGGTTTTGTGTTGCCAAAATTTAACATATTTGATGGCATATTTGATGGGACTCCCAGGTAGCATATAACACATTTTCAAGCCAGTTATAGTAATACTGGAGGTAACGAAGCCTTGCTTTTTTGACAGTTTGTCAGCTGCTTGTCAGGGATCGCTTTTTATTGGTATGTCAAATTACCCAACGGATCAGTCATGACATTCGCCAAATTAGAACAATTATTTGTGAAGATATTTTCCAGAGCACAGCATCATGTGTCTATTAGAGATCTCTTAATATAGAAGGAGAAGCCCAACAAGACTTTAGTGGACTATATTTTGAGGTGGAGAAACCTTAGCATGAAGTGTGAACCTCAGCTACAGGAACATCATGCGATTGAGATCTTACTCAAGAGCATCCATGAGCCAGTAGCTTTCATGCTCAAGAGACTCACCATTAAATCTTTTAAAAAGCCACTCAGTAAAGATATTAATCTTTAAGAAGAAGTCAAACATACGGATTCTCATGAGAAGTCTAAGAAGTCCAAGACGACCAGAGTATTTGAAAAGAGGTCTGGAACAGTGGCAACAGTCGATAAAGGAAAACAACCAATGAAGATACATGCGGAAAATTCTTGTCAATCTTCATCACAACATACTCAACAACAGACACAACAATAGTCTAGTCAGCGATCACCTCAGGAAGGATCATACCGAGTAGAGAATAAGATAATGTCTCTGGCAGAAAGACAGAAAGTGGCGTATTCCTTCAAGGACGAGGCAATATCCAAAATGTTCAGAAGTCTGATGAAGAAGCTTGAGCTCAGATTACCAGATCCAAAAAAACCCGAAGAGGTCAACAAGAAAGATCAACCTAATTATTGCGCGTATCACAAATTGCTTGGACACACTATAGAAGAATGTTTTGTATTCAAGGATTGGCTCGAGAAGAATCTTAAAGAAGGGAATATAATGATCCCGAAAAAATATTTAAAAAAACATGAAAAAGGTTCCATAAAAATGATTTCGGCTGAGCTAATCTCTTTGATTGACCCATATACTGGAAAAGATGGATGAAGTACGACTTGGAACAAACTTAAGAGGGTACTAAATTAGATCCAGTCCGCTTTAAGGCAAGCTTCCGTTCAAAGTCTTCAGCCTGTCAAGCCTGAGATGAAGATTTCACCAGAAGACCTATCATCGTCAAAGAAGAAGAAGAAGAAGAAGAACACCACCACGAAGACTGATAGCACATGGGGTAGGATAGGGGCTGCCTCTACTAAATTAGTTGTCTCAGAATTGGGGAAGAAAATCCTCAAGAAAATACTTGAACCCCAGACCTTATATGATTATCTTTTTGTCCCTCCACCACGAAGACTGATAGCACATGGGGTAGGATAGGGGCTGCCTCTACTAAATTAGTTGTCTCAGAATTGGGGAAGAAAATCCTTGAAACCCAGACCTTATATGATTATCTTTTTGTCCCTCTGGGATCTTATGAATATAATGATTATGATTTTCGCTACATTTTAACTATTCCAGTGATAATGTAGTTTTTGGTGATAACATAATCAATCATAACCAATCTAGCTTTGATCTCAATTCCCAAAAATGATCATCAAATCGTACTTGAGTTTGATGAACCTGTTGGCAAGACTGAAGAAGACATTGAAAATACCGCTTACGTCAACGCCGGAAGTGAGGAACCAATCCTCAAGCGCCACGATGCACCACTTGTCATCAACTTAGATCTTTCCAACAAAGAAGAAACACTGGAAGATTCGTCAATGATATCTCAGGAAGAAAAAATTACAGAAGTGAGCTTAAGGAGCGGGAGAGTATTAACCCTGAGAACAGCTCTGATAGATAAAGGAAAGCAAATAATAACGCGAGAAGAGCTACCTCCACCTCCACCAGTGGAAGAACAACATAATCAAGAGTAAATTGGAGGATCATACAAAGTGGATTACAATGTGCTAGCTCATCTTAGGAAGTTGCTGGCCAAACTAAGCATCTACGATGCTCTAATTCTGTCAAAGAAGATGAGAGAGTCTCTAGTTACAACTTTGCTTGACCCAAAGATTTGCTTAGCCCAGTTGACCAACACATCCTCAGATGAAGTTTGCTTGTTAAAAGAATAGTTTGGGGTAACCTTCACAGATGAAGACTTGCTGCTCGGTACCGCCGACCATAATTGCCCACTCTATATCTCCGTTAACATCGACAAAATTGTGTTGTCTTGAGTTTTGGTAGATCCTGAAGAATCCCTCAACTTAATGAGTCTATGGCCGGGGGGCTAGTTGGACATTGAAGCTCAGGAGCTTACAACTAATAGAAGACGCTCCACATCGGAAG
>NW_018234831.1:23696-29218 GCF_001263595.1 Phalaenopsis equestris
AGAGGATTGTCTCGATGTGGAGGATGACTCTACTGATCAGCTAATAGAAGATGCTCCGCTAGAATTTGAGAAACAAATCAAATCAACTGTTGATGAATTGAAGGAAATTAACCTCAGGATGGAAGAGCAACCCTGACCTACATTTATAAGTTCTCTACTCAACAATGAAAAATATTTAGAGTTGATCAAGCTGTTGACATAATTCAAAGATTACTTCACATAGAATTATGATGAAATGCCAGGACTGTCATCCGAGGTTGTGGTTCATAAACTCAGGGTGGACAAAGACATGACCTCAATGAAACAAGGTCCAAGAAGAATGTGCCTAACTCAGAGTAGCAAGTCATTGCCGAGGTAAAAAAGTTAATAGACTCTAACTTGGTAAGAGAAGAGCAATATCCCATGTGGTTAGCTAACATTGTGCCAGTTAAGAAGAAAAATGGACAAATCCGTGTATGTGTCGACTTCAGGGATCTAAATAAAGCATGTCCAAAGTATGAAATTTCACTGCCAATACCAGAAATGATGGTGGATATTGCTTCGACACATGAAATTTTTTCTTTCATGGACGGATCATCGGGATACAATCAAATCAAGATGGCTCCAAAGGTCGCAATGCTTACAACATTTAGAACACTGGTTGGGATCTTTTGCTACACAGTGATGCCATTTGGATTAAGGAATGTAACATATCAACGAGCGATGAAGAAGATCTTTGATGATCTCATTCACAACCAAGTGAAATGCTACGTGGATGATTTGGTCATCAAATGTAAAAAGAAAATAAACCATTTGTATGATTTGAGGATTGTGTTCGAACAGTTACGACGATATGACCTTAAGATGAATCCTTTAAAGTACGCCTTTGGCATTACCTCCGGGAAGTTTCTAGGAGTCATTGTCCTTCATCGAGGAATCGAGATCGACCCGAAAAAGATTAAAGCTAGCTTGGAAATGTCTTCTCCCAAAACTTTGAAATAACTACGTTCCTTCCAAGGAAAGTTGACATATCTGAGATGCTTTATTTCTAATCTCTCAAGTAGGTGTCAGCACTTCTCGGCATTAATTAAAAAAGACGCCAAATTTGTTTGGAAAGAGATAAGATATCCTTCATCACATCTTCTTCTTTCCCAAAACTTTGAAATAACTACGTTCCTTCCAGCGGGCTTTTGATGACTTTAAGCAATATTTAATGACATCTCATGTTTTGACAGCCACTATCCCGGGAAAACCATTGATACTTTATACCGTGACATTAAATGACTCTTTTAGAGCCCTCTTAGCACAAATCAATGATGAGGGTAAGGAATATGCATTCTACTACTTGAGTTTTCGTCTAATACCGACAAAGATAAGATATCCGCCTATTGAGAAGCATTGTCTAACTTTGATTTTTGCCGCCTAGAAGCTCAGAAATTACATGCTTTCTCATAAAATTACCCTAATCTTGAAAGTTAATCCATTGCAATATTTGATGACCCGACCAACACTCTTTAGACGTCTAGCCAGGTGTTCAATGATTTTGTTACAATTTGATATAACTTTTGTTCCTCTCTATGCTATCAAGGGACAAATTTTAGCAGGGACAAATTTTAGCAGATTTTCTTATTTTAGCAGATTTTCTTGCTGCACACCCACTTCCAGCTGGGTCCTCTCTTAATGATGAATTACTAGATGAACAAGTTTTACAAATGGAATTCTCCAGTGCACAATGCTGGGAGATGTACTTCGACGTAGCTTCGTCAGCCAGAAAAGACAAAGGATCAGGCACAATTATACTTTGCAAAGTAGGGATTGGTTTGATATTTATCACACCAGATAAGGGTACGCTGAGGTTCTCGTACCACTTGATAGAGCCATTTACCAATAATGAAGCAGAGTATGAAGTATTAATTACCAGATTAGAATTATCAATCTCGATGGATATAACAGATTTTTTTTATCTATGGCGACTCACAACTCGTCATCCAACAAGTCGTCAGACAATATAAAATTTTGAAACCAAGGTTAGCAGAATACCACTAGTACACAATGAAGCTGCTTGAGCAGATTCCCAACATAATATTTTATCAAATTTTTGGGGGAGATAATACCCATGCTGACGCTCTAGAAAAACTTACAAAGGAATTAGCATGTCCCCCGGAGGATTCCATTAACATCACAACACAAGGAAGACAGGTTTTGTCTCGAATCGACCTTAAGAATCTACACAAGTTTGGGAAAAAAGAAGAAGCAATTATTGTGGTTGCTGATATCAACAAAGATTGGTGTGAGTCATTAATAGAATATTTGCAAACGGGAAAGCTGCCAGAGGACAATTCAGCAACACAACACATTACAAGAAGGGCTATGTCATATGCTCTAATCGGTGATGTCCTCTATAAAAGAGCATTTGATTAGATGTGGCTATGATGTCTTAGCAGAGCCGAAGCATAGAATATTGTTAAAGAAGTACATGTCGGATTGTGTGGTGCTCACCAGTTATGGAAAAAAATGAAAATAAAGATTAAAAGACTAGGATATTATTGATCAACAATGATGTCCAACTACATGGATACAACCAGGAGATGTCACCAGTGCCAAGTGCATGGGTTGGTCTTGCACCAACCTCCAAATGTGCTACAACCAGTTGTTGCTTCGTGGTCATTAAAGTGTTAGGGCACAAATATAATTGGTCTGATAGACCTCTAAAGGACACAAATCTATAATTTTCTCTATAGATTACTTTTTCAAATGGACAGAGGTAGTGCCGTTACTAGAGGTTACAACACAACACTGATCCCGAGAATATAGTTGTGCAAAATATATAAAGTTGACTCTGCTATGCAGCGGTGCCAAAAGCTTGATGCAATAGTTTATGAATAAGAAATTTAAGCAATTTATGTTGGGATTCTATGCAAGTATACGTATCGTTATCAAGTAATAAAGGACTTTCTATTTAAACCCCAAATATCAATCCCACGGGGAAGGTTTAAATTTGAAATGATAAATTAACAGAAAGTAAAATAAAATTACTGTCACTAATTTTGAATGTTGAGATAGTATCAGAACTAAATTATTTAACTACTAACAAAACTGAAGTGCAAAGTTTAAACAATAACTACTAAATTATTAAATTATGTTTTATGTGATGAAGATTTATTATTTGAAAAAACATCTTTCCCACTATAATGAGATTTTGGTAAAATGAGATGAGATAAATGGTTTTAATATGTATTGATTGTGCCAAATAGGAGAAGTTTTAATTCTCTACCATGATAGAATGTTATAGAAAATCATTGGCTAATCCCAGGTTTATTCCCTAAATTTGTGGCTATCCATAACAAGGCTAGGAGAATCCTGACTCCCACTCCAGAGCTCCCACTTCCCTTCACCTGAAGGCTAACTCTTTCTTCAGTTCTTCAAACACTAGAACTGAATTGGAGATTTTAGTCTATCACTCTAAAATCTCCAATTTTACACCCAACAAGGTATATTTCCCTATTTATTTTCTCTTAATTCCATGAATGAAATTCTCCTTCATGGAATCAAATGTGATCCTCACTCTGTTGTAGAACTCATACTCTATTTCCAAAATTGTATGTTTCATAACAAATTTTAGCAATTGAATTGGCCAGATCAAAAAGTTAATTAAGTTCAGAGATGAAAATCATCACAATTTATTTTATATTTTAACATTGACACATCCATATTATCTCTTCATTTCACTATATCTCAGAGTAGGGAGAAAGATAAAGGAAACTACTCAGACTTCATGAGAAAGATACAATAAACACAATTTTTATATATAAAGGAAAGTTCATACAACATTAATAAACAAACAACACTTATCTAAAACTCTTTCTCAAAGTAAATTCCTTGTAGTCTTTCTTAGGAAATGTAGGAAGAAGAAATTCAAAACATAATAGTATAACTTAAGAAAAATTCAAAACAACTTCAGTTAATACTAAAGGTTTAAGAATATCCAATAATCAAGTCTAAGATTTTTAATTCTCTATTCTTTTCAAGAAAAAAATGCAAATTGTCATATTAAAGCCACTTAGAGTATTCACATGAAAAAGAACTTCATGAAACTTTACTATTAAATAAGTTAATACTAAAATATATGTTTAGAAAATGTAGCCAAGCCTTCTTTTTTAAGTTGATTCAAGTGAAACCAATTTTTAATTAGGCATCTCCTCAAATTGATTCAAGTGAAGCCAATTTTTAATTAGGCATCTCCTTAAGCTTCTCCCCATATCTTTTCTTTTTCTTATCTTTTTCTTATCTTTTCCTTTTTCTTTTCTTTTACTTTTCTTTTTCTGAGGATTACTATATCTGGATAGCCTTTAATAATTTTGAACTTCACTATCCTCTTTTTAAGGTTAAGAACATTTTACCATTTTCTTACTTAACAAATTTATATTAACTTAAAGATTTCATAAAGTTTAATTCTTTTATTTTTACATGAATTTTTAAGATTTTTAATACATCAAAAATACAAATTTCTTTACTTAAAATAGAAAAATATAGTCTTATTCTCTTATACCAAAAATCTTACTCTCTAAAATTGACCTTTATTATTGAAAATTTTTAATTAAGTTTACTATATATTTAAAAACATAAATATAATTATCTGAAGTTATCCCTTAATACCAAAGGTCATGTTAAATTTAAAAATTTTGAAAATATAGCTAAGTGAGGACAAATAAAATTAAGTTTCTTTCTTTGAAAAGGAATTTTTCTTTCCCCCCAAACTTAAATTTTTGAAAGTTTAGCATGAAGAACTGAAAAAATAAAGGGTGAAAGAAATCATTTAATACATAAAGAAAAGACTTAACTGTTGGATGTTCTGATTAGAAAAGACTTATCTGAAATATTACAGGTGCTAATATGAAAAGCTACAAGACTTTAAACATTAAATAACACATAATACGGTGCTAAAATATTACAGGTGCTAATATGAAAAGCTACAAGACTTTAAACATTAAATAACACATAATACGTATAAAATCTACTGAGAAAGAGTTAATTACAATACATTTAACAAAATACTAAAAACTAACAACAGAACTAAATTGACTTTCAAATATCAAACTATTTTACAATTCTACAGTTCACAACTTAATATCTAAAATAAAACAGAGTCTCACAATCTAACAACAAACAATCTCAACAATATAACAAAAACAAATAACAACAAAACAAAGTACAATCAAACATAAAAAGAAAGAAAGATTACCAATCATCATCATCTTCTTCTTCTATATCCAAATTCTCCGATGATATGGACCGCTGATAGGACATAAAAATAAGATGAGTAGGAAACTAAACTGAATGATCACCCTTCATGTATCTCATCACCGCATCATCATAAGAAGCATCATATTCAAACTTTTGCCTTATCAAATCATTACTGTGAGCATTTCTGGCCTCCATGTTTTCCATTCTATAATCCATTCTTAAGATATCTCTATTGACCTCACTTTTGGTTGAGGTCTAGAAACTTCTTCAGTAGCCTAGGTCTAGCCATAGGATTTTCC
>NW_018234831.1:35411-37551 GCF_001263595.1 Phalaenopsis equestris
CATTTAAACTATGAAAATTATGGGGTCAGTTTGACTTCATCTTTTTCAAAACTAAATTTTTTTTTAACGTCCTTCCGAAGCGGGCAACGGGATTTCAATTCCGATGACCGACAGCTTCTTACGGGCAAACTCCACACCAAAAATAGTGCCGACAATCTCCTTACTGGATCATCATTTTCTTCATCAGTTCTCGAAGAGTAGGGTCACTAGAAGTAGGGTCCTCGAAGCAGAAGGAATATTACTGGATATTACTGGTCCTACTTCCAGATCTCCATTCAACATGAGATTCATATATTTTTATATTGGTAGGCCCAATAGGTTTTAGAGGTTCAATCCTCTCCTCATCCACTCTAAAATCAACTTCTGCCTGCTCACATAAAAGTGTGAAGATAAGTGTAGGGTGTGCCAAACCATCAGTGGTCTTTCCCAAAGCAATGGATCAAGTGTTTCTAAAAATAATAGAGCCTACATTTACCCTTTGCATCTGTTGAATAAAGAAGTTCAGGATGGCTCTATCCTTAGTAACCTCACTATGATGATTTGTTAGTATCATTCTTCCAAAAATAAAGTAGTGTCAAAATAAAGTAGTGTCAGGCAAAAATAAAGTAGTGTCAGGCCTTAGATACTACATTTAGCATAGAAAGCGGAAAGTTTACCTTAACACCATTCTTCACTTTCAAGGTTCCTCTTCCATCAGTAAGAAAAGAAATAACCTCATCCAAGGTCTCATTCTAAGCAGAAAACAATTTATACTGGCAATACTGGCAAATGTACACATCTTACACATCTTCTAACTGATAAAACTGATTAATTTTTCTTGGAGTAAACTCCATCATTTTCCCACGAACAAAAACAAAGTTGTCAAAAGCCTCCATAAACTTGGCATAGAATTCCATCACTACACCAATGATCGCATCGACAGTAAAATAACAAAAATTTTCCCACTGTCGAGCATTGATTAATCGCTCGACTTCTCCTCCCAAATTTTTAAATCCACGATATGGAATCACTTTTTTATTTTCAAGTAGACTATTGAATCGAGCACTTGCCCTGAAGTTGAAAAATTTTTGTTCATCATAATCTACTTTTCTTTTTTCCTTTGCTTGTGTTTGGTGCCATAGGAAATCTAGGAAAATTTGATAAAAATCCAAATAAATTCTCAAAATTTTGAAAATCATAATGTAAAACGCTTAAAACTTAAATCTACCAAGTAAGAGTTCTTAACCGAATGGTTTTCTCAAAATATCTCAAAAAATTTCAAAGTTTTTGGATCTCGATAATGTGAGATAAATCCTTAGTGAAAATAAAAAATTTTTAGTTTAAAGTGTGGCTCTTACGTAAAGAAGATGAAATCCGAACTTCCATTGCCATAAAATCGCCTCAAATCCGTGCAAAATCAAGCCCTAGGTGCAAAAACTGAAGGTTGAAGGTGACAAAAGGGTAAAAATGGAGTTTTATTGTGCAAATCGTGAATTTTAAGGGGTTTGAGGTGTTCTAGGGTTGAGGGCGCAGTCGACGTCCATGCTAGCGCCGTCGGCGCTGAAGGCCTAAAATTCTTTTTTTGATTTTTTTAAAATTTCAATTTTTTTTCAATTTACTCCAAAGTTTATTTTGTCTTTTCAACACTAATTTTCATTTAACAATAATTCACAAACAAATATTTTCATAAACAACACCAAACTAACTTTTATATATGAAAATACACTTTTTACAAATTCATTTTTCTAATCACACTTTCACACATATAAAGCAAACTAAATTATAAATCAGCATCAAAATCAAGCCACAAATACTAAACGTTGACACAAAACTATACACACAATCAAAATTTAGTATTCTAAAAGCAAAACAAACTAAATCAAATCCACACAATCACATTAAATACATAAGTATTTTAAACTAGTAGAGAGTCCAACTTCTTTAATTATTCAGCCTCTTCTATTCAGCATTCAGCCTCTTCTTCAATGCTTTCTCATCCTCTAATATCTCCCATAGACTAGTAATGAACGTACAGATTGTAGAAGGGTTAGTATAGGAATTGATCAATCAAAATTTCTTCGATCCATCCTTTTTCTTTAAACATCCGAACTAATCCTGCTTCAATTGTTCCAGTATGATCAAATGTTCCAGTATGATCAAA
>NW_018234831.1:37633-45573 GCF_001263595.1 Phalaenopsis equestris
ACTCTGAAAATACTCTGAAGTTCTCTTTCAATTTTCTTCATTTTCTTTTCTAAAGCGAGTGAACTTCCAACCGTTTGTGGCATTGATGGAGTTGAAACATGTGATGAATGATCTAAGATAACATCTAATGCTTCATTTCCATTCCCAATATAATTATCATCAATAAGAATCATGGGCTCCCAAGGTAATAAAACTTTTTTCCAACTTTAATATGGAACTTGAGATTGACTGCAAAGTAGGAAAATTGTGGAAGGATGCCCAAGTCCATATATTAACTCATTCATAATAAATTCCATAATAGATTTAAAAATGATAGATCATACATCAATGGGCTTTTCCATTTGAATACAATAGCTTAAAATAACACTTTCTTTAGTGACTCTACTAATTTAGTGACTCTACTAATCTTTTTAGTGACTCTACTAATCTTCATGGTAAGGAGTGATTTTATAGAAATGAATAAATGCCACTATTTTGATATTGGATTAAGCAATGAAGCAGAGAAACTAACATATCCCTCATCTCGTATTTCCCAAATATCACTTTCATCAGTTAGAAAATTATAGACATCTTGCATCAAATCTCTCGTTGGGATAAAATTTGTATAATGACAGATTGAAACATTTTCTATCATATGCAACTCATTAATTCATGCCGGAGTAAATGGTACAACCTTACCTTGTACGAAGACAACTCCTTGGGTAATTCCATATAAGTTGGCATAGAATTCCTTCACCACTGGTACAACAACTGCAGCGGTAGTGTAGCACAGAACTTCCCATCGTCTTTGTACAATGATTTTATCAATTAAAGAACTTGGATTAATCAATCCATGATTAACAAAGCCTCTCTCCTTGATAAGACTCTTCTTTACAATGACTTTATCATATATTTAAACTTTCTTCTATTGAAAACTCCATACCTGAAAGTATTTTTTAAATTGAAAGACATGGAATTTGAAAATAGGAATTTTCTGGTCGTCCAAGGCAGTTTTTAGGACTTTAAAAACACCTCCCGGCAATTATAAAGAAGCGAAATCCTGCCAAAGTCCGCTAAAAACATCAAAATCGCACGAAACTGCTTGGGATGCTATCGACACTTCTGATGGCACTTTCAGCACCATGGTCTGTCTAGCGGGCACCGTCGGCGCCAGAGGCCAAAATTCACGTCTTTTCATTTTTTTGTTCAATTCGATTCCAAAATTTCCTCCAATATAATATTTGTCTCAATTTATGATATATAAAATTGTGTAGGATTATTATCTCCTAACATATAAATGGCGTACCATTTTCTTAGTTGGGTGTTTACCTCATTTTTGGTTGAGGTCTAGTTTTTCCTCTTTTAGTAGCCTAGGGTCTAGCTATAGAACTTTCCTGATTCACTATTTCTAGAGGACTAGAAAATGAACCCGCACCAATAGAAACTCTAAACCCTTCTTTGCTCAACTTGAAGTTCCACATATTGGTCCTAACCTCTAGCTCTTAATAGGTGGGGGTCAGTATGGAGGAGCTCAAGGGGACTCCCCCATAGGATGGTCAGACCTTAAGACTAACCCTGAGTGATCTGATTTTGGTGGGGCTAACTTACACAAACTACACTATTTCACACACCCTGAACCCTATGACCCCTTAGTTTGGTCTCCTGACTCCTTTTGCATATTGAGCATCTAAAATCAATCCTCACATGGCTCCTATTGATTTGGTATGGCTTCATGGCTTGTTGGCCCATTTTGGCCCAAATTCACCAAATTACCAAAATAACCCTACAACCATAATTTTTTTAAAAAATCCCAAAATTATCCAAAATACCAAAATTTATCCAAAAACCATCTCAAACCCCTAACCAATACTTTTATTGACCAAAATTCACCAAAATTACCAAATTTCCAAAATACCCCTAAAAATTGCCAAAATTACCAAAATGCCCCCATGACCTAAAAATTACAAAAATTCCAAAAAATTCCCAAAAATTTCAAAATAATCCCAAATATTCCCAATTTCAATTTTTGATCATTAATTTGACCAGATTTGACCAATTTTATCCAATTTGACCAAAAGCCTCAATTTGCCCTTAAAGGCCCAAAAATCCCCAAATTAACCCCAATCTTGGCCCAATTGATCCCAATTTTGCCCAATTTTAATTCCAAATCAAAATTAATATCCCCAATGCTGATATAAATAAAATCCAAGCCCAATTTGATCCAATTTCAAGCTCAATTTTATTCAAATAAAAAAAGCCTAATTTTGACCATATGCCCAAATCCACCAATCTTGGCCCAATTGACCACAATTTTGCCCAATTTAATTCCAAATCAAAATTAAATATACCCAATCCTGATATAAACAAAATCCAAGCCCAATTAGATTCAATTGCAAGCTCAATTTCATTTAAATAAAAAAAGCCCAATTTTAACCATAAGCTGAAATCCACCAAATTGGCCCACCAATTCAATTCAAAATCACTTGAAACTTTGCCAAATCCCTTATGAAATATTCCTACACCAAAATAAACATTCAATTAGTCCAAATTTTAGCCCAAATTTAATTTCAATTTCAAAAGCCCAAGCCCACTACACTTAATTCCAAAAGCCCAAGTCCAAAGCCCACATGATAAATTTATTTCTCCTCATCATTCATTCAATTAAAATCATTCCTAAAGTTTTAAATTCATGATAAAAATTTTACAAATCAAGCCTCATGCCAAAATTCACAAAAATATTTCAAAATTCCAAAAATCCCTCCTCATGAAAGTTGACCAAGCCAAGAACAAGCCATGGAGCCACTTCCAAGCCATAGGCAAGCCATGAGAGCCATGCTACATCATCAAGCTATTATTGGAAAGAGGCTAAGGCACTTTTAAATATCCTTAAGATCTTTTTGACCCTTCCCATGAATCACTCTAACCTACGTTTAGCCAAATCTCTTTGGATTGAGACCTCACCATGATGATTAAGTTGAGCCACCTGATTCTCCTCAGCACCCAAACCAGCCTTGAGGGGTGAACCCAACCCAAATCCATGAATTGGCCCAATTTAATCCAAAATAGCCCTTCCTGCATCCTATTTTAATTCAATTCCTTTGCACGTGGCCAACCCCAATTGACTTCACCAGAACCAAGCCCTAGCCTCCCCGAGTCATTTGGTGACCCCTCCGTGGCCGGCCAGCCACCTTGGTGGCCGGAAAGCCCATTTTCAAAAACACCACCTAGGCCAAAAATCAAAATTAAACCCATCCAAGTTGTCTCATCCTAATTGGATTTTTTGACATTGTTGGTATCCACATAAGCAATTTAGGACGCGCACTAATTGCCCCTGACGGCCTCTCCAAGCCCCTCTATTTAAACTTCCCCTCCATGGCCAAAGGGGAGAGCTTGAAATTCCTTGGAGAGACTTTACCAAATTGTTTCCAAAGCTTCTTTGAGACCTCTTAAGCTTAACCCAACCATCCTTAGCCACCCAAATCTACTGCTCGAGCTCAATTTTTGAGCACAATTCTTAAGCCGAAAGAGGACACTCTTCAAACCTCCACCAAATTCAAATTAATTGTGCCCACACCATCCCCACAATAAGAGAAGAAGATCGCCCACAAAAGCCCCATCACCAGAGCACCCTAAAGTGGACTTTGATCAACCCCTAATTCAGCCTTGGTCGAAATCATATCTAGGCGATTCGCCACGACTTGAGGCTCCATTCCTAGGATCTTGGGACCCCCATGAAGCTTCCAAAAGAATCCAATCGAGGCTTCCCCTCTTGGACGAAGGTATTGAAAGTTAACATGAAACCGAGCTTCATTTGCTTCTCCATGTGTATAGAGTTGATTTAAGTGTCGATCAACCATGTAGATGTGTTCTCCTAGTCAAGACAAGTAATTTAAAAAAGAACCACACTTGATTTGGTTAAGAATCGAGTGAGATATTAGCGTTTAAAAATGGACGGTTTATGGGCATGATGCATTGGGGACGATGTCGGAGGAGCGTTCGATCTTCTGTGTATCGCGCGGACGACCCTGATTGCGCCCAACGAAGTTGCGATTTGAAAAGAGCGGGATGATGTGGATGGAGGAGCCCAATTTCGCGGCAATACGCGTCTCTTCGACGCGTACGAGGATGACGTGAATAAGTAGAAAAATATGTTATTTCTGATTTAAATAAATAGCCATAACTTTAAAAATGCATAGCTTTGTGTAGAAAGTCATAAAAATAAAATAAAAATACATTGTTGCTCACTGAAGAGAGGAGAACAATGTGGAAATATTTTCAAGTTTATTTGATGCATGTATTATTTTTATTAATTAAATAGTATTTTTCTTATTTTGATTCTCCATTTGCATAGATATTTCACCATGACTTGATATTTAGGTCTTTGATTCTACATGTTATTAGGATTCTTTTTGTGATTTTTCCAAGGTCATAGGAGATCCCTAAACATAGATATCTATTTTTCAAGTTAATGGTCCCTGTTTTGATTTAAAAATTATAGTAATTAAAATACTCATAAAAAAATACAAAACTTATTTTGGTAGGTTCACTGTGGTCAGAGGACCCTAGGAAAAATATAAACTTAATTTAACTCATTAAAAATAATCCTGATTATCACAAATCGTAAAAAATAAAATAAAACTAATTTGGAGTAATTATGAATGTAAATGGCATAAAAAACTATTCCACATTGTAATTTAATGTTAGGAGAGCTCCCCATAAAAATTTCAAGTAAATTGGAGTTAATTTGGTCACTTAAATGGATTAATTAAGTGAAATGACATTTTTGGCATTAAAGTAATTATAATAATTAAAATATAATTAAAAAAAATTACCAAAGTTGGTTTTTAGAGTTCCTTATAACCAGAGGAACCTGAGAAAATTGAAATTTAAATAAAAATAAATAATTCATTTTTGAGCTAATTTTAAGCATTTTAATAATTAAAAATCGTAAAATCACAAAATTATAAAAACACACTAAAATGTCACATTTGGCTTCCTGATCACTTAGAACCAATTAAAATATTTTTCCCAATTTTTTAAATCAAGATATTCATTTTAAAATGTTTAAAAATGGATTTCACTAATTTTTCACTAAAATAATCCTAATAATTAAAATATAAATCACAAAAATATGAAATTTGTTTCTTTGGGTTTCCTGGACTCAAAGGGATTTAATAAAAATATAAAACTTAATTTTTCATCTAAATATTATTTTATATTTAATTAATACTCAAAATAAATAAATAATTTTAATAATTAAATTAAACACTAAAAATCATGAAAATTGGTCAATGTGGTCCTCTAACCTAGGTGAACTTCCAATAATTTTATAAAAGATAGAAGTCTTATTTTGATTGAGTTATTAAATTTTCCTTGAAATTCCTATTTGGAGTAATTATGAATGTAAATGGCATAAGGAACTATTCCACATTGTAATTTAATGTTAGGGGAGCTTCTCAAAAAAAAATTCAAGTCAATTGGAGTTAATTTGGTCACTTAAGTAGATTAATCAAGTGAAATAATATTTTTGGCATTAAAATAATTATAATTATTAAAATATAATTCAAAAAAATTACCAAAGTTGGTTTTCAGAGCTCCTTATAATTAGAGGAACCTCAGAAAAATGAAATTTAAATAAAATTAAACACATCATTTTTGAGCTAATTTTAAGCCTTTAAATAATTAAAAATCAATTAAAAATCATAAAAATCATGAAATTATAAAAACACACTAAAATGTCACATTTGGCTTCCTGGTCACTTAGAACCAATTAAAATAATTTTCCCAATTTTTAAAATCAAGATATTCATTTTAAAATGCTTAAAAATGGATTTTCCCTAATTTTTCACTTAAAGAATTCTAATAATTAAAATATAAATCACACAAATACAAAATTTATTGCTTTGGGTTTCCCGGACTCAGAGGGATTTAATAAAATATAAAACTTAATTTCCATCTAAAATTATTTTATATTTAATTAATACTCAAAACAAACAAATAATTTTAATAATTAAATTAAACCACTAAAATCATGAAAATTGATCCAAGTGATCCTCTGACCTAGGTGAACTTACAATAATTTTCTTAAGGATAGAAGTCCTATTTCAATTGAGTTATTAAATTTTCATTGAAAATCCTTATTTTAAATTAAAAATAATTAAAAAAATTAAATAAACTTGGAAAAATCACATTTTCTCCTCTGATATTTTAATTAACCAATGAGTGAGGTAACATAAAATTTCCAAGTCATTTGGGTCTAATTTAATGAATTACGGGGTTTTAAGGCCTTAGGGGCAAAATGGTAATTTTGGAATTTAGGCTTAATTAATATTTAGGCATAACCAAAGGGCTAAATGGGCAATAAATGATCTTAAAATAACATATCTTGATGATTGAAACATAGAAAGAGATAAGTGGTAGAAACCAACCTCACTTTGAATCTCATAAAGGATAAATTTATAATTTTTCAAATTAATGAAATTTGGAAGAATTTTTAAATAGAAAAATATTAAAGTGAGGGGTTTGATTTTAGAAGATTATGACTCACTGATTTTAGCCCCCAACTAATGGTTTTTTTTGATATAATTTATAATTCATGATAAGGATTAAGAATATAAATATTAAAAATCCATTTTTGCAAATCTACCCATTAAACCTTAAGGGCTTAGTAGTGAATTAGGCTTAATTAAAATTTTGTATAATGAGGTTTTGGAAAATAAATTATAGTTAATTTGAAATATTTCAAAACACTACAAGCCCATTTTCAAATTCAAATTAATTAAATTCCTTAATTAAGTCAGGTTGCCCCTAAAAGGTCTTTACCTATATAACTCATAAATGAGATATCAAGTGATGATTACCCATTTAAGAGATAATCAAAACACCATGACTCACTGAGCATAAGGGTGTTTATTGGATGAACTATATAGTGAACATAATAAGACCAAAACGAACTCAAGATAATTCTTAGGACTATGAAATGTCTAGGGCATTACCCGAAACTTCTTCATAATCCTGTAGAAATCTTGTGGGACATCTGGAGTTATTATGATTTGCTTAATGAAATCATCCTCAAAATTTAAACTCATTAAGTTATGATAGGATCTGGAAGATGATTCACCTAAAATATATAGTATTTTTAGACATATTTTTATACCTATTTTTGAGATATTGCACTTTAATGGATGATAATTTTGTGTCTTTTTTGCAGATACAAGTAAAAATGGAAAAAAAATGCTTAAAGAAGTGAAAAATGATCAAATTTGGAGCAAAAAGGTGAAAATTTGTGCAAAAGAGTTTTGGCGCCAGATCCGGTGCTTAAGCGCCGGTTAAACAGAGAAGGCCGCGCCTAAGCGCCGAGCCCCCGCGCTTAAGCGCCAGTGGCAGTTACTAGATGAGTAAAATAGCTTTTCATGAATTTCGAAGAGGTTTTTGAGGCACCCATTGGCTTAATAGGTGGTTGTGACCACCATGGACAAAAATTATCATCAAAAGATGCATCTCTTGGGCAAATACATCAAAGCAAGACACATTTTGAAGAGATTCCAAGGCACCTCTTAGAAAACTATAAAAGAAAGAAGAGAGGACTTAGAAAAGTCCTGAAAATATTGGTAAATTTTGAAAGTTCTTTTCTGGTGAGTTAGTTCGGAGAGATTTTCAGGAACCACTTTTATTTACTTTATCCTTTTTCTTATTTTGTTTTGAGTGATTTTAAAGGAGAAGAGATTCAAAGGAACTTTAAGAGTTTGGTGGAGGACTTGAGATAAGTTTTTATCTTTTTGTTTTACACTACTTTCGGTTTTAATTGAGACTTGTTGTTGGTTTAATAATGATTTCTTCTTTTAAACTAAAGTGTGGTTTTGTTTTCTCCATGGATTCAGAGTAGTTTTCTTTATATTTCTTCTTAAAATGATAAGTAATTAAGTGCTGGATGGAAGTTGTGGAGAGTATTGATCTTTAAT
>NW_018234831.1:45587-46915 GCF_001263595.1 Phalaenopsis equestris
TCTCAGTCAACAATTGGAAATAATCACATGAGGTTGTATGAATGAGAATGTAGTTCATATGATTGAGTGCAAATAAATAGGGAAATATTTATTGTTGGGTGTAGAGTCAGAGGACTTTAAAGTGACAGGTTAAAGCCCTCAACTTGGTTTATTGTTTTAGTTTCTGATACGAGAATGTTAGCCCCCAGGTGAAGGGAATTGAGGGAACTCTAGAGTGAGAGCTAGTATATTCCCTGCCTAGCCGATCTTCAGAACTATTCAAACTTTAAATTAGCGAATGTTTTTTATAGCATCTCTATTAAGGCTAAATAATATTATTGTTCCTATTTGACAAAAAAACAATTTGCATGCTTCCACAACATAATTCCTATACTTTACTGATTCATGATAAGAAGAAATATATTTTCATATTAAATACTTTTCTTCTACAAAAACTTTAGTTATCTTTTTAGTTGTTACTGTTTCGTTAAAATATTAAAAATACCAAAAATATTTAAATTTTAAATTCGTACAAAAAATCATTTTTAGTTTAAGTAATTATCTTTTTAAAAATAGAAAAACTTTCTAAAAAGTGCATGTAGCATAATCTTCCCTGTGGGTTCGATATCCAGGTCTTAATAAAAAAGTCCTATATTACTTGATAACGATATGTATACTTGCGTAGTATCCCAATATAAATATATATAAATTAAAAAGTTAAATTCTTGTTTTTCTTCAGAATCAAGTTTTCGTTTTGTTGGAAAATAAGAAAACATAAGTAAAATATATCATCAGAACTATTGCTATACTGTGCATAAGCATTAGGTATCCATGGATCAAGTTTTTGGTGTCGTTACTGGGGAAGAAAATTAAGTAAATTTCTATTTTTAGAAGGTCTTATTTAAATTTTAAATATTGTATCTTATTTTGTATGTTTTATTTTATTTTATGTTTGTGTACGCGTAGTTTAGGTTCTGAAGGACTAGTGCCCTATGATTCTGAATTAGAAAGAACTATTAAAAAAATCAAAAAACAAAAAAAAAAATTTTGAAAAATCCAAAAAATTACAGAAATGACAAACCAAAATAATCAAAATGCTGAAATTTATCAAGAGTTTAGACCTTTAAGAGATTATATCAACCCTACAGTAGATGAACTTCATTGTAGTATTCAAAAACCTAATGTAGTGGCTAATTCATTTGAGCTTAAACCTTCTATTATTCAAATGATATCAAATAATCAGTTTGGGGGATCACCAACTGAAGATCAAAATTTGCATCTTACCAATTTTCTAGAATTGTGTGTGCTACATTAATACGATGGTGTTTCAGATGATGCCATAAGACTTA
>NW_018234831.1:46966-48185 GCF_001263595.1 Phalaenopsis equestris
AATTAAATTTGTTAGCACCTGGATCTATCAGAACTTGGCGTGATTTAGCACAAAAATTCCTTGCTAAATATTTTCTACCATAAAAAATTGCGAAGCTTAGAAATGATATTACATCTCTTAATCGGTTTGAAGGGGAATCTATTTATGAAGCATGGAAATGATTTAAAGAACTCTTAAGAAAGTGTCCACACCATGCTATTCCAAATTGATTAATAATTTAAACATTTTAAAATGGATTAATTGGTTCTTTTAGATCTATTATAGATGCTGCTGCGGGTGGATCACTAACGTCAAAACCTTTTGATGAAGCATATTCTTTAATTGAAGAAATGGCTACTAACAATTTTCGATGGCCCTATGAAAGGGTAAATCCTAAGAAAGCAGCTAGTATTCATGATTCTGATGCAATGTCTAATTTAGCATCTCAAATTGCTGATATTTCAACAGACCAATTTGGAATCAATTTTTCTCAACAATTTCTATGATTGAAGAGAATTCATTAGGCAAAATGGTAGATTTTCAAGCATCATTAGAAACTTTGAATGCCATAAATAATAAGCAAAATAACCTATATTGCAATTATTATAACCTAAGTTGGAAGAACCATTCCAACTTTAACTGGAATAACAATTCAGGCGGTAATAATCAGCAATGGGGGAATAACCAAGTAAACCCATCGGGAAACTGGAACAACCAAGGGAATACTAATTATAGATCCACTTATCCTCCAGGTTTCAACATTAATACACAATTTAAGGATAAGAAGTTGTTTATAGAAGAAGTGGTGTTACAAATGAGTAATCAATTACAAATTCAAGGAGCTATAATTAGAAATATTGAGAATCAACTTGGGCAAATCTCAAGTTCATTAAGTAAGAGATCCCAATGAATACTTCCTAGTAATACTAAATCAAATCTAAAAGACCAGAATAAAGAGTAATTTAAAGCCGTACAACTTAGAAGTGGTAGAGAGTTGGAAGGCAGGGTTAAAAAAGAGATTGAGGTAGAGAGAGAAGTGACAACTACTTTATATATGCTTAAAAATATAAGTATTTAATACTGCTGCTAGAAGATTTAATTCCTCAGCAAAGACACCAAAAACTTAATAACGGTTATAGATTCAATAAAGATGTATATATAAAATATTCAATAATGGTAAAGTTACACTTATCAACGCAAGTATACTATCGCTCAAGTAATATAGGGCTCTAATGGAGTC
>NW_018234831.1:48697-49763 GCF_001263595.1 Phalaenopsis equestris
TCATTTCACAAATCTCAAGACAAGGAGAAAGACAGAGAAAACTACTCAGAACTCATGGGGAAGACCCAACAAAACTCAGATTTATATATAAAAGCAAAGTCTTACAAACTACAACAAGTAAATAACACTTATCTCTAATTCCTACCCAAGCAAACTCCATAAAGTTCCTCTAAATCTCTTCCTTTCTTTATAGCACACAGAATTTTTCTTCGAAGCAGCAAGGAGGAATAAATCTCTCACTTTCCCTCCACTCTTACAATCTCTCGAAGAATTCATCACAATCTAACCCTAAAGTAAACTCTCTACACAAAACTGGGGATCTTGGACGCTGTTTGAACCTTTCAACTCCTCAAACTCTAATTTAATTTTCAGCCAAAATCTTCTTTTAAATATGTAGAAGAGTTTTCTCAAGAGTTGCCAAAGCATCCCTCCAAAAATCGTCCACATTCAATGCACCTTTGGAAATAACTGTCGATCTCGCCGTCAGTGGCCTCAAGGGCGCCGTCAGCGGGCCTTCTAAAATATTTGGCTGGAGTCTCGGGTCTCGGGAAAATCTTGTCGTCAGCATTATTGGGCTCGCTATCGGCGCCATAGTTCAAATCTTCACATTTTGGTCCTTTTCGCTCCGAATTTGCTCCTTTTTGCATCTTTTTGCTCCAATGACTATAATTTATCAAACATAAAAAATACTTTTCTTTAAAGCGCAATATCATCAAAAATAGTGTAAAATAGGTATAAAAATTTCAACATATTTTTCTTTGGTCAAAACCCCCCAAACTTAACTATTAATTGTCCTCAAGTAATTGTCCTCAAGTAATATTAATTGTCCTCAAGTAATTTTAGTACTATATAAAAGTTATGATCTATTGTAGTAAAATTTTAATTCAGAAATACTAGAAGTTGATTTAAGTAAATATCATAGTGAGTTTTTTTAGAAAAAATTCAAGTAATTAAATTAACTCTGTAGCTACAAGATTATCTAGTCATTAAGTTTAAGAGTTCTAGTCTTCTATTCATTTCTAGAATGACTATATGTTGCAATATTAAGTCACTTAGAATATTCAAA
>NW_018234831.1:49789-55087 GCF_001263595.1 Phalaenopsis equestris
TGAGAACACTACTAGTAAAAAGATATAATCCATAAATATAAGTTCAGGAATGTATTTAGGTTTTCCCTTTAGGTAGGTCCAGTGAAGCCAATTTTTGATTAGACATCTCCTCAAGCTTCTCCTCACTTTCATATTTTTTTTCTTTCTTTTTCTTTTCTGTTTTCATTCGGATTGCTTTCAATCCTACATATTTTTCTTTTCTTTTTGGGGATTGTTGTCAATCCTTTCTTTTTCTTTTTTCAAGTGAGGATTACTATATCTGGAAAACCTTTAATGATTTTGAACATCATCTTTCTTTCCTAAATTTGAAATTCAAAGCATTCCTTTACCCTATAAATATTTCATAGCTTTTACATCATTGAGCCCCAATCTTTTCTTCTCAAATGAATTTCCAGATTCATAATACTTAAAAATATAGTTTCCCTTACTTTAAATAGATAACTATAGTCTTATTCTCTTATACTAAATATCTTAATCTACAAAATTAATTTTCATTACAAAAATATTCCTTTAATTCTACCATAATATTTAAATATCTACAAAATATAGTTATCTGAATTAAATTCACTACATAAAATCATATTAATAATTTTTGAAAATATTGAAATAGTAGACATCTAATAGTTAATCTTTTTCTTCCCTCCCAATTTTTGCAGTTCCTTCTCAAAATTTTACTTCAACTGGTCTGTAACATTAGGAGCTTTCTATACATATAAATCATTAGAGAATTTGCTGGGTAATGAAATTTTGAAATAAGTACAAAACTAAACATTATACAAACACAATATTTTACTAACACATCCACAATACTAAACAAAAAACAATTACAATTAAAATGCAAAAATAAAAATTATATCACATTCAATTTAACAAATTTCAACTACCTCACCAAACAATTATAACAATAATTAAAAATTATCCAATTACAACTTAATAATAAAAATGAAATTACAGACACACAAACATCTATTTCAATTACAAAAATTACAAAAATAAAAGTAAAAGTACATCAATTACTATCAAATGTCAAAATCCCAAACTATATCTTCGTCTCCTTGGTCAGCAGGTGGATTAGGCTGATACTGAGTATATCAGGGGCATTCAGGAAAAGTAACGTCAGGCTCACCTTTATAGTGCCGGGCCTGAGCTTCGTAGTAAGCTATCTCAAAATCAGAATGCCTCTGTAGGTACTCACTATCATAATCATGTCTACAATCTAAACCTCCAATCCTTTCATTTATTAACTCTATACTCTTTAAGATCAACTCATTCACATTCATTAAATCAGTCAGGGTAGGAAAACCAAAAGGTGGAAGGTCATAACTAGTAGAGGGGATATCTCTACTAGTAGAAGGTTCTTGACTCCTACTCTCAGTTCTCCATTTTTCATGAGATTCATATGTCTTTAAATTAGCTTTACTGATGGGCTTCATAGGGTAAACCCATTCGTCATCATCTCCAGCTTCCACTCCAGAAAGTTGACAAAATGCATAAATGAGGCCAGGATGTCCTAGACCTCCAGTTGTTTCACTCATTATCATAGTCAATATATTCTTAAAAATGATTCTCTCCACATTTATATTTCTATTATTCTGAATACAAAAATTCAGAATAACTCTATCTCTTGTTACCTCACTATGGTGATAGGTCGGTAACATAGTAGAGGAAATAAAATAATGCCACGCTTTAAATGTGGCATTCAACATGGAAGCAGAAAAATTTACCTGTTCTCGTTGCTTTATCTTCCATGTTCCTTTCCCATCAGTGAGAAAGTTGATCACATCGTTCAGCGGGCCTTCCATGGTACTGAAGGTTATATAATGGCAGCTATAGGAGTCTGGGACTCATAAGAGGAGTTAATGCGGGCGGCACTAAATTCAACAGAAAATCCCCGCACTTCAACTATTCCATCCTCAGAATAGAACACGTTGGCATAAAACTCTTTTACAATATTAGCAGCAGCCTTATTGGCGGTGTTATAGAACGGTGTAACAAAAGTTTTCCCACCTCTGTTCGGTAATAACTCATTTAATTTCTCCTCCCAGACTCTCAAAAACTTGATCTTGTATACATTTCTTCCCTTCAAATACTGAAGTAAACCTCGATTGAGCCTTCGCATTGATGAAGCGAGACTCGTCAAACTCAAGTCGCCTCTTTTATCGTGGAGCCATTTCAATGTAATCAAAATTATAGAAAAATTCCAAAATATACTTCAAATATGCAAATAATGGCTTCCAAGAGTGATTCTAAGAGTTCAAAACTAAATTCCATGAATTTCTTCCCAATATTTTCTTCACATTCTCAAAATTTTCGAATCTTCTTACTGAATGTGGAAGAAATCATTCTCAAATTTTTTGGGTCTCCTCAATGTGGAAATATTTTTAGTTTGGAGTGAAGCTATTACCAAGAGATGATCAAATCCAGTGTCTAAATGCCTTGAAATCATCCCCAAATCAAAGATCTCTCAAGCCCAAGGTCAAAAATTTCATTTTTTTATAGGAAAGGGATGATGAATAGTGGCACTTGACTGGTCAAAATCACGGTTAAAGGTGTTTTTTCAGGATCTCACCATCGGTGGGGTCTTCGGTGCCATCAACAAGCTCTATTAAATTAATATCCTAAGTCTCGGGAAAAGTCTGTAGTCGGCGGCATCAAGGGCGCCGTCGGTGAGTTATGTTGAATTGGTTCAATTTCTAGATTTTTGCAATTTCAATCAATTTCAAGCCTCAATGACATTCGTTTAATCATTATAGACATAATTTTTAAGTGATTAAATGATGTACTAACACAAATAAACATTCACAACACAAAACATCACAATTATATATAAATTCCAAGGGTTTCAATATACGTTACACAACACACCTAAGTTGAAATTTTAAAGCAAAACAAACATAAATTTCAAACCAAATTACACACATAAACAGACAGGTAGCAAGGTAAATCTACTATTCTTCAGATTCAGTGCTAGATTCTCCTCTGAGATCAACTATTGATTGTACATGAACGAAGAGGTTATAGAAGGGTCGGTATGGAAAATATTCAGTAGATTCCTCTTCTATCAATTTCATCCTTCTCATAAATCGTATCAAACTTTCTTCGATATGTCCAAAGTGATCAAAATGTTCTTTCATCCTCCAGTATAGATCATCGAAGAAATCAGAGATATTATTAATTGCATTCATAACATTTTGTATCTCTTTCTCCAATTTCTTGATTCTGCGCAGGATCACTAGTGTTTTATCCGGAACTAAAGGTTGAATAGGCAGTGAATTCTGAGATGATTGATCCACCATAATAGTCATATCATTTTCATCCTCGTTGGCTGGGATTCTCTCAGTTGGGTCCAAAGGCTTCCAAGATAGAAGTACCTTTTTACAATTCTCATAAGATACTTAGAACTGACTGCAAAGTAAGTAAGAAGTGGAAGGGTGTCCAAGCCCATAGTTGATCCATGAACGATCAGGCCCAAAACAGACTTCACCATTATAGATCCAATATCGATCGGCAGTCCCATTTGGATGCAGTAATTCAGAATAGCACTTTCCTTAGAAACTTTACCGATCCTCATCGTTGGTAACAATTTTGTAGAAATGAAGAAGTGCCAGTGTTTAGAAACGGGGTTTAGAAGTGTCGCAGAAAAACTAACATACCCGTTTTCTCTCATTTCTCAGTCTTCAGTTTTGTCCGTTAAATATTGGTAAATTTCATTCATCAGGTTTCTTGTTGGGATGAGGTTGGAATAATGGCAGACAAGAACGTTCTCATTCATATATAACTCATTGATCAGTGCAGGAGTAAAAGTTATCCATCTACCTCGCACATAGACGACTCCCTGGTTGATTCCATGCAAATTAGCATAAAATTCCTTCACCACAGAAACAACTACGGCGTCTGTAGCGTAGAACAACATCTCCCATCTTCGTCGCACAATCATCTCTTCAATTGCCGTCGATGGATTATTCAATCCTTGATTTACGAATCCTCGTTCCTTGATTAATTTTTTCATTGTCAGTACCTTGTTGAAGATTCACTGCGCTTCCGCACTAATGAACTTTCTTCGATTGAACACTCGCATTCTATGGTTTTTAGGGGAATTGGACGCCATAGGGATGAATTTGGTGGAGTTTCACTTCATTTTTGGGGAAATATGAACGTAGGAATTGAATTTTGAAGTTTAAAAGGAGTAACTCCCACCTAAAACTGCTAAAAGACGTCCATTCAAACTTTAGAAACCGCCATCCTGCCGGTCTCGCCGTCAGCGGTGTCAAGGGTGCCGTCGACGAGCCTTTAGAATTTATTACTTGGAGTCTCGTGAAAAACCCGCCGTCGGTGCCCAAGGCAAAAATTGTACAGTTTCGCTCTGGTCTGAATGCGTTCTGAATGCTCGCTCTGGTCTGAATGCGTTCCAATTTTTCTCTATGGATCCTATTTTTATGATGGTTCAAGGGTAAATATGAGTAGTAGAGTTCAATATTACCGCAACTAACGATAATTTCAAATAAAACTACTATAATCGCAATAAAAATAAAGATAACTATGGGTTGCCTCCCATAAAGCGCTTGATTTAATGTCGTCAGCCGACCTATTAAGGTATTATTCAGGTTAACTGATCATTAAAACCTCTTAAAAATTTGGTCTTTTTTAGCCTCAAAATACGGTTTTAATCTGTGTCCATTTACTTTAAATCTATTTTTCAGTCTTGTGATCTTCAATTTCAATAGCTCTGTAAGTACAAACTTGAGTCACAATAAAGGGTCCTAACCAACGAGACTTCAATTTCCCAAGGAATAACTTCAGCCTTATATTGTAAAGCAAAACTTCTTGTCCTAGTTCAAAGTTCTTATAGTTAATCTTCCGACTTTAATTTTTCCTTATAAATTCTATCGTTATCATAAGATTCATTTCTTAATTCTTCCAATTCATTCAATTGTAACAATCTCTTCTTACCAACATCTTTCAAATTATAATTGAATTCTTTAATCACCCAATTTGCTTTATGCTCCAATTCTACGGGTAAGTAACAAATCTTTCCAAAAATAAGTCTGTAAGGAGTCATTCCAATAGCTGTAAGCCCATAATGCGATATCTAGTCTAGTGGACCAATCTACTCTACTAGGGTTTACAGTCTTTTCAAGTATTTGTTTAATCTCTCTATTAGAAACTTCAGCTAACGCACTAGTTTGAGGGTGATAGACAGAAGAGATTCTATGAATAATATGAAACTTTTCTACCAATCTCTGAAAGTATTTATTCCTAAAATGTGATTATCCGTCAGTGATAATCATTCTCGGCATT
>NW_018234831.1:55230-56760 GCF_001263595.1 Phalaenopsis equestris
TCCCATGAAATCTAATCCCCAAATATCAAAGATCTCAACTTCTAACATGAAATTCAGAGACATTTCATTTCTTCTAGATATATTGCCTACTTAATGACATCGATCACAAGTTTTTATGTATCTATAAACATCTCTAAAGATAGTAGGCCAATAAAATCCAACTTTTAAAATTTTATAGGCAGTTTTATCAATCACAAAATGTCCTCCAAATTCAGAATTATGATATTTTTGAATGATTAGATCAGTTTCTTCATAAGGTACACATCTCCTCATATAAAGATCCTTACATTGTTTATATAAATTAGGCTCATCCCAAAAATATGATTTCGCATCATGAATGAATTTTCTTTTTTGTTCCAATGTCAGCATAGGTGGCAAAATATCACTTACAATATAATTAACAATATCAACATATCATGGTTTTTTCCACTCATTAATATTATAAAGTTGTTCATCAAAGAAACTGTCTGTAATTTCATTGTCAGTG
The DNA here is from genome assembly GCF_001263595.1 of Phalaenopsis equestris. Lineage (NCBI taxonomy): Eukaryota > Viridiplantae > Streptophyta > Magnoliopsida > Asparagales > Orchidaceae > Phalaenopsis > Phalaenopsis equestris. Next base: position 55,718 of record NW_018234831.1, read on the forward strand.
TCAGATAATTCAAGATTTTCTAATCTCAATAAATGGTCAATAATTTGAATATCAGTTCCCTTTCTATCAATAAGAATAAGATCAAATTATTGCATCAAAAGTATCCATCTAATTAACCTTGGTTTGACATCCTTCTTTTGCATTAGATATTTAATAGCAGAGTGATCAGTGTGCACAACACATTTAGTGCCAATTAAATAAGATCTAAATTTGTCTAAAGCATACACAATAGCCAATAACTTTTTTTCAGTAACAGTATAGTTAATTTGAGCATCATTAAGAGTTTTACTAGTGTAGTATATAACTTTAAAAATATACTCATACCTTTGTCCAAGAACAACACCAATAGTATAATCACTAGCATTACACATCAGTTCAGTTCAAATGGTTGTTCAAATGGTTTCTCCCAGTTAGGTGAAACTATAATAGGGGCCATGATTAATTTTTTCTTTAATAACTCAAAGACATCTAAACAATTTTTAACAAATTCAATTTTTTTGTCCTTTTCTAAAAGTTGGCATAGAGTTTTAGTAATTTTTGAAAAATCTTTAATAAAACGCCTGTAAAAACCAACATGTTCAAGAAAACTCCTAACCTCTCTTACATTAGTAGAAGGTGTTAGTTTAGATATAACTTGAATTTTTTGCAGGGTCTGGGTCTGCTTCCATACCATTTTCCAAAATTTTATGCCCTAACACAATTCCTCCTGCAAGCATAAATTGACATTTCTCCTAATTTAGAGCTAAATTAATTCTTTCGCATAACTCCAAAACTTTTTCAAGATAATTTAAGCATGCATCAAATGATGTTCCAAATATAAGGAAATCATCAATAAATACTTCCAATCCATCATCAATTAACTTACTAAATATATACATCATACATCTCTGGAATGTTGCAGGTGCATTACATAATCCGAAAAGCATTCTTCGAAAAGCAAAAGTTCCAATAGGACTAGTAAATGTTGTCTTTTCTTGATCTTCAGGAGCAATATGAATTTGATGGTAACCAGTATATCCATCTAAAAAATAAAAATATTTGTG
>NW_018234831.1:56907-57518 GCF_001263595.1 Phalaenopsis equestris
TTTGATATGTATTAATTCATTATTCTTTTTTGTTTCAACAGTCACTCCTCCTTTCTTAAGAACACAATGAATTGGACTTACCCAAGCACTGTTTGAAATACGATATATAATTCCAGTGCCTAACTATTTCAAAATTTCCTTCTTTACTACTTCTTTCATCACTGGGTTTAATCTCCTTTGTGGATCAACTCTTGGTTTATATTTTTCATCCAGTATAATTCTGTGCATATAGATCGAAGGATTAATTCCCTTAATATCAGCTAAGGTCCAACCAAAAGTTTTCTTATATTTTTTTAATGTATATAACAGTCTTTCCTCTTGCAATTCATTTAATTCTGAAGATATAATAACAGGTAATGTAGATGAGTCTCCCAGAAACACATACTTCAAGTGGCTAGGCAATATTTTCAACTCAAGTTCAGGTGGTTTTATAATTAACGGAACTAGATTCTTCTTAGCATTTCTTGTAATATCCAACATCTAAAATCTTTCCTGAACATAATCTAATTCTTAATTTTCTGTTTCTTCCAAAATAACTTCATCATTATCTTCAAATTGTTCTTTTTCTTTAAAATTTTCTTTAAAATTTTCTTTAAAATGTTCATTCAATA
>NW_018234831.1:59191-59476 GCF_001263595.1 Phalaenopsis equestris
CGAATTGATTGTTTTGTACCATTTGGATAATAACAGGTTAAAGCTCAAATGAATTAGCAACTACATCAGGATTTTGGATAGATAAGTGAATTTCATATGCTGTAGGATTTACATAATCTCGTAGGGGTCTAGGTTGGTGTTCATTTTCTATTCCTTGATTGTTCTCGTTATTTTTCATTTTATCAGAATTTCTAGGTTCTCTTCTTAGTCTTTTAATTTTTTTAACAGTGCGTTCTAATTCCGAATCATAGGGTATAAGATTTTTCAGGTCCCAGGTCCAAATTT
>NW_018234831.1:59696-60066 GCF_001263595.1 Phalaenopsis equestris
AACTGTACCAAAACTTAATAACGGTTATAGATTCGATAAAGATGTATATATAGGACCGAGAAGTTTCATCTTATGTTTAGGCTGGAAAAGTGTCAAACTTATGGCTGAAATTGTGGCTAAAACTAGGAAAACTTGATGTGATAGGAACGAGACAAGTTTTCATACCGATTAGGGCAGAAAGAATAGATTCTATTTCATCAGTAACAAACAAAATTATACAATCCAAAATATATAAAAGATAAACACCTACAATTCTAGAGATAGGTGATCTCTCCTAAAACCTAATAAATAAAGTTTCTAATGTGATATTCAATATATAAGAAAACATCCTTCCCCTTGTCAAGAAATTATAGTGAATTATAGTGAATGG
>NW_018234831.1:60122-80112 GCF_001263595.1 Phalaenopsis equestris
TCCAGGCATAAAGAACATTGACTAATCCTACGCTTGTTTAGTGAATTTGCAGCTAGGTTGGGAGGATACCGGCTCTCACTTCGGAGCTCCCACGTTCCCCTCGCCTGAGGGCTAACATCTACACTTCAGCACCCAAACGATAGGACCAAATTGAAGATTATAGTTTGCCACTCTAAAATCTACAATTCTACGCCTGATAATTTTATTTCCGTATTTATTTGCACCCAACTTCCAAGGGCTTTGACCTCCCTGAATGTTGGATGTAATCTTCACTTTAGTTTTAAAACTCAACATATTTTAACAAATCAATTGGCCAGATTGAAAGTAAATTAAGATCGAAGTGAAAAGGTCATCACAACTTCTTTAACATTTTCAAGGTTCAACCAATTCAAATCACCATTTTGCAAATCTCAAGACAAGGAGAAAAACAGAGAAAACTACTCAAAACTCATAGGGAAGACACAATAAAACTCGGAATTCATATATAAAAATAAAGTCATACAAACTACAATACGTAAATAACACTTATCTCTAATTCCTCCCCAAGAAAACTCCTTGAAGTTCCTCTGAATCTCTTCCTTTCTTTACAACACACAGAATTCTTCTTCGAAACGGTAAGGAGGAAGAAATCTCTCAGTTTTCCTCCACTCTTACAATCTCTTGAAGAATTCCTCACAATCTAACCCTAAAGTAAACTCTCTACACGCTACTGGGGCTCTTGGACGCTGTTCTAACCTTCAAACTCCTCGAACTCCTCCTTAATTTTTGGTCAAAATCTTCTTTTAAAGGTGTAGAAGAGTTTTCCCAAGAGTTGCCTAAGTATCCCTCCAAAAATCATCCACATTCAACTCACCTTTGGAAATAACCGCCGATCTCACCATCGGCGGCCTCGAGGGCGGCGTCGGCGGGGCCTATAAAATGCCTTATAAAATATTTGGCTAGGGTCTCGAGAAAATCTCACCGTCGGCGCCGTTGCGCTTACCGTCAGCGCCCTAGTTCAAATCTTCACATTTTGGTCCTTTTCGCTCCAAATTCGCTCCTTTTTGCATCTTTTTGCTCCAATGACCATAATTCATCATACCTACAGCAAAACATAAAAAATACCTTTCTTTAAAGTGAAATATCATAAAAAATAGTGTAAAATAGGTATGAAAATCTCAACATATTTTCCTTTGGTCAAGAAGAAATTGAAGAATCAAAAGAGGACGCTCCGAAAGATTCTGAAAGACCTATTTCTCTGCCGAAAATTGATTTAGAAAAACCACCACCTCCATTTCCTTAGAGACTTCGATAAAAAAAGTTGGATAAGTAATTTTCAAAATTTATGGAAACATTTAAGAAGCTTACAATCAATATTCCATTTGTTGAAGCCTTAGAACAAATGCCAAGCTATATAAAGTTTATGAAGGATGTTCTCAACAGAAAAATCAAGTTTGAAGATAATGAGGCTGTTGCACTTAGTGAGGAGTGCAGTCCTATAATTCAAAAGAAACTTCCTGAAAAGCTTAAAGAGAAGCTAAAAGATCATGGTAGCTTTATAATTCCATGTGCAATAGGAGACAAATTTTATGGGAAAGCTTTATGTGATTTAGGTGCAAGCGTTAACCTTATGCCATTATCAACATTTAAAAGATTGGGACTAGGAGAAATAACCCCTACTACTGTAACTCTACAGTTAACAGATCGTTCAATAACGTATCCTAAAGGAGTTATAGAAGATGTCCTAGTGAAAGTGGATCAATTTATCTTTCCTATTGATTTCATTGTGCTAGATATGGAGGAAGATAAAGAGATACCTATCATTTTAGGGAGACCTTCCTAGCCACAGGAAGAGAAATGATAGATGTGCAGAAAGGGGAATTAACAAAGCGCGTCAATGATCAAACTATTACTTTTAATATTTCAAAATCAATGAAATACCCTGCAAAAAGGTAAAGAAGATGAATGCTATAGAATGGATGTTATAAGATATCTGAGCGAATGCCATTTCAAGACTACTTATGAAGAATAATCTGAAGAAAAAGCTTTGGAACTCGAGCAAGAAAAGGAATTAGATCAATGCATAAACCTTTTTAAGGAAGATTCAAGTAATGTTGAAGAAAGTTTTGAAATTTTGGACACGTTAGACAAAGACAAATCATTTTGTCCATCTATTGAAAAACCTTCAGAACTTAAGTTGAAATTACTTCCTGAACATTTAAAATAAGTCCTTTTATGAGATTCCTTTTCTTTACTTATTATAATTTCCTCGAAGTTAACAATGGAAGAAAAAGAAAAGCTCATGAAAATTCTGAAAAATTTTAAGAAAGCCTTCGGATGGACAATTGCTGATATAAAATGAATCAATCCTTCAATTTGTATGCATAGAATTAATCTGGAAGAATACTGCAAACCCAGGGCTGATCCACAAAGGAGAGTAAATCTTGTTATGAAAGAAGTTGTTAAGCAAGAAATTTTAAAGTGGTTAGATGCTGGAATTATCTACCCTATTTCAGATAGTGTATGGGTTAGTCCAATTCACTATTTTCCTAGGAAAGGAGGAATAACTGTAATTGTAAATGAACATAATGAGTTAATACCTACTAGACAATTTACAGGGTGGCGAATATGCATTGATTATAAAATTAAATCTTGCCACTAGGAAAGATCATTTTCCACTACCCTTTCTAGATCAAATGCTGGATATACTAGCTGGACATAAATATTTTTATTTTCTGGATGAATATACCAGTTATCACTAAATTCAAATATCTCCTAAGGATCAAGAGAAAGCAATATTTACCAGTCCTTATGGAATAAAAATTTAAAATATTTTTCATCCCCCAAACTTAAATTTTTAACAGATTAAACAGTTTAGCATCATATATATATAAGTAGGAATAAAAATTTAAAAATAACATGCTAACAAGAATCTTAAACCCATAATGATACAAGTATAAAACTAAAAATAGGAGTAAAATTAATTTTTAATCAATTTTTTTTATATTTTCATTTTACTTTAACATGTAGAGATTCAATAGACTTCTAAATAGTGGGTATAAACATAAAAGCAAACATACACACTATTGACATCACAATCTTAACATAAAGACAAACTTACAAACATGATAAAAGAAAAATAAAGGGTAGCACTTTTTGAATTTCAAGTTTAAGATCTAAACTAGCAAGATTTTCTACTTTATAACATATATAAAATTAAGTTAAGTTTTAAACTAACTAAATCACAATACTAAAAACAAAACAACAGTTACTACCCTAAAATTTAAAAATAAAATACTAACTATCACAAACGTCATAATAACAACAAAACATAAAAGTCCAAAACCCAACATAGTCCAAAACAACACACAAATGCAAATGTAGCAAGCCCAGACCACATAGTTCATATTATATTATAATCATAAAATAAATCTCTTAGCTTTACTCTTCATCCTCATAATCACCGCTGTACCATTTTTCTGCAGGCTCATAATCAGGATATCGAGGATATGAAGGAAATTTCACTCCTGGTTCACCTCTAATCAGGCTCTCCAAAGATAAGTGGAATTTTTCTTCATAATCACTCTTCCTTATATTATAACTATTAGTATTATCTGCAAAACACTCTAAATTGTTTACCTTATCACTGTAAAATTTATATTATTCATCATCTTCTACAATAACTCATCCCGAGTCTTAATAGTCTCACCTCTAGATGTAGAAGCACGTGAAGTAAATGGTCTAGATGAAACAACATCAGAGGTAGATGCAGCAGATGTTTCCATTCCATAGCTCCTGGAAAATGGAAAATCCTCCTGGAAAATCCTCCTCTCTAGCCAAAAATCAAATTCTCAAAATAAGTCTTCACATCACCGTCGTCATGGGCTTTAGAGGTAACAAAACTTCTTACCAACTATCATATTTAACCCCAGCTTGCTTCCACAAAGAAAAGATCAAGGAATCAAATCCCAAACCTGTAGTTGTAATAGCTGTAGCAGAACTGATGATAGTTTGACAGATTAAAGCTCCAATGTTGATGAGCTTTCCCTCTTAAATACAATAGTTCGACGTCGCTCTTTCTCTGGTCACTTCACTGAGATGATTGGTCAGAAGCAGACGAGTAGAAATGAAATAGTGCCAGGCCTTTGAAGGTGCACATAACTTTGAAGTGGGGAAACTTACTCTCCTCTCATTGTTAATCTTCCAAAGTCCTTTCTTAATAGTCAAGTATGAAATAATCTCGTCTAACTCCGCTTCAGTAGGACTATAATTTGCATAAAAAAACATAAAGTATCCAGTGGTAAATGGTAAAACAAATTGATTACCTCCGTTGAAAAAGGTACCAACTTTCCTCAAACCATAACTCTCCTCAAACCATAACTTCAAACCATAACTCGATTATCTTTAGCTTCAGGGAGATTTGCATAGAATTTCCTAAAAACAGAAATCACTGCGACAACAGAGAAACAACAGAACTGTTCCCACTGTCAACGAACAATGAAATCTTCCACGTCTCCACCCGAATTTTTAAAATATCGCTCCAGAATCAATTTTCTTGACTGTAAAGCGTCACTATATCGATCTTGAGCCTTCAAACTAACAAATTTTCTCGAATCAAACGGGCTTTTTCCTTTATTCCTCTTCATTCTTGATGCCATTCTACAAATTTTATAAATTTTAAAAAATACTTCAAAAATCAAGTTTAAATCACTAAAATAAACTTTTAAAAGCACAAACTAAACTTCCCAAGCAATTTCCATAGATTTTTCCTCATTTTTCACCATGAATAGTGAATTTTTGAATTCTTCCAAATTACTCAAAATGCATGGTGAAAATTCAAAATTTTTGCATAGAAGTAAAGCTCTTACCTCAAGGAATCCAAATGTAGCAAAATTTTCTTGATTCCACCAAGAAATCTGAACTTAATGGAGTGCCCTAGCCCTTAAAATTGTAATTTTGAGAAGTAGAAGACGACTAGAGGCGTTAAAAATGGTGTTTTCAGACCAAAATTTTGCTTTTAACCATTCGCAAACCGGTTTTCATGGATCGACGCTTAAGCACGGGTAAGTGCCGCTTAGGCGCCTGTCTCTTGGGTTAGCTCTCGCATAAGCACGATATGTGGCGCTTCGACGCTAGTGAATTATTTTTGAAATCTTTAAAATGCATTATTTACCTAAGTAAACCATCCCTAAATAGTCTTATAACACTTAATTGACTATTTTCAACTTCTTATAACTCCCATCTCTCTCAAAATTCTCTTTAATAACTATTTCAATTCGAGGCTAAAACAACACAAAATTTTCACAAAAACAAAATTATATTAATTCACAAACAAGTAAAAATACAATTGACACTTAATTCTCACTCCAAATAGCCTTGGATGATAAAAATTTCCTAAGTACAAAACACTTAACACACATTCACAATTAAACACATAAGTAGCAAAGACAATAACACATGTCTTAAACACTAAAAACTATTAAAGATAATAACTTTAATCACACAAAAACAAACATAGAACTGAATTCCATTCTTCATTAGAAGGAACAAATTTAGGTCTTTCATTAGTCTCTCATGGGGCAACTGGAATATAAAGTTGATAAAACGGACTGTGGTGACGTGCTCTGATGCAATCTTCTTTAATCCACTTTTGCTTAAGAAACATGTCCTTATCCGCTTCCTCTATATAACTAGTGTGTCTAAGTTGTATTTTCAATTTCCATCCAATATGCTCAAAATGTGCATGAATTTCCAATACCTTAGTCTCCAATACAGACATGGTATTTTCAATTTTGTTGATCTTCTCTGATATCCCTTCAATACTAATGGCTATGAAATCGTTATACATCTCTTGTGCACTTTGACTAATGAATTTCTTCCTCATGGTATCATACTTCTTCTTTAAATCCATCTCCTATGAAGACATCATCTTAAAATCTCCTCTCTTTTAGGCTTTAGGGGTAGAAATGATCTGGGGTGAAGTTCCTTCACTAAACCTTTCTATTTATAGGCCTAAATTTTCTATTTATAGGCCTAAATTTATAGGCCTAAATTCTTCCAATAACTCCTAGACAAGTTTAGAAACTGCCAAGGCATGTTTTTACAAACTTATAGGCAGTTTTCCCTTCTATAACATTAATTTTGCACATGTTTTTAAAGTGTCGCCGGTGCAAATTTTTGCACAAGTCAACTTAAAGTCCAAACTCTCATTTTAACGTGTCCAAATCACTAATTTAAGTCTTAAAATAAATTACAACACATAATAGTCTAAAAAATACTACCCCAATTTTTTTAATCACACATTAACATCAATAAAAACAAAAACACACTGATACTTATGGGTTGCCTCGCACAAAGCGCTTGATTTTACGTCGTTAGCCCGATGTAACCAGTGCTTACTCTGGTTGACCCAACATCATTCCATTATTAAACTTCTGCTGATCCCCTATAAAATAAGGTTTCAGTCTATGTCCATTCACTTTAAAGATTTTCTCAGATTTAGAATCTTTAATATCCACAGCCCCATAAGAATAAACTTTAATCACAATAAATGGGCCCATCCACCTGGACTTAAGTTTACCTAAAAATAATCTTAACCTTAAATTATTTAGTAAAATTTGTTGCCCTGGTTGAAAATTTTTAGTAAGAATCTTTCGATCATCTCACATTTTCATCTTTTTTTATAAATTTTGGCACTTTCATAAGATTCATTTCTTATCTCTTCGAGCTCATTTAATTGTAATAATCTTTTCTCACCAGCATCTTTTAAATTATAATTGAACTGTTTAACTGCCCAATATGCTTTATGTTGAAGTTCAACTAGTACGTGACAAGCTTTCCCAAATATTAACCCATATGGGGACATTCATATAGGAGTTCTATATGCAGTCCTATAAGCCCACAAAGCATAGTCAAGTTTGACTGACCAATCCATTTTTGTTGGATTCACAAATTTTTTCATAATTCTTTTAATTTACCGATTGGGTAATTCAGTCAAACCACTTGTCTGATGATGATAAGCAGTTACAATCCTATGATTTATATTATATTTCTTTAATAACTTCTCCATTATGACATTTCTGTAATGACTTCCCTCATCAGTAATGATAACTATTGGCATCCCAAATCTACAAAATATATTCATTTTCAAAAACTTTGCAACACTTTGAGCATCACATCGATGTAAAGCAACAACTTCTTTCCATTTGGATACATAGTCCATTTCTAACAGAATATATAAATTTTTGAAAGATGGTATAAATTGTCCCGTAAAATCTAATCCCCAAACATCAAATAGTTTAACTTCTAGCATATAATTGAGTGACACCTCATTTCTTCTAGAAATATTGCCTACTCTTTGTCATCTATCACAAGTTTTGATATAGGCATTAATATCTCTAAAAATTATAGGCCAATAAAATCCATATTGTAAAATTTAGATCATTTCCTTGTTTATATAAATATGGGTCACCCCAAAAATAAATCTTAGCTTCAAAAATAAATTTCCACTTCTGTTGGTATGTCATTCCATAGGGTATAATATCACTAACAATAAACTTCACAATGTCGGCATCCACGGAACACCACTCATTAATTGTGAACAATTTTTCATTTGGAAAATGTTCATTAATTTCATTTTTAAATAGAGTGGTTTTTCTAATTCCAACTTGGACAAATGATCAACAATTTGATTTTAAATCCCCTTCTGATCTACTGTTGCAAAATCAAATTCTTTTAAAAGAAGAATCCATCTTATAAGTCTAGGTTTAGCATCCTTGTTTTTCATTAATTACTTAATAGCAAAATGATCTCTATGCACTATACAATGAGTTCAAATTAAATATGATCTAAATTTATCAAAAGCATATACTATTGCTAATAACTCTTTTTCAGTTATTGTATAATTAATTTGAGTTTCATTAAGAGTTTTACTAGCATAGTAAATAACTTTGAAAATTTTATCTTATCTTGGTCCTAAAACAGCTCCTATAGCATAACCACTAGCATCACACATTAATTCAGAAGTTTTTTCCCAGTTTGGTTAAATTATAATTGGTGTAGTGATTAATTTTTCTTTTATTAATTTAAAAGCTTTTAGGCATTCCTCATCAAAATTGAAAATTGTATCTTTCTCCAGTAAATGGCATAAAGGCTTAACAATCTTTGAAATGTCTTTAATATATCGCCTTTTGAATCTAACATGTCCTAAAAACTCCTAATTTCCCTTACATTTGTTGGATAAGGTAAATTAGCGATCATTTGAATTTTAGTAGGATCTACTTCCATACCTTTTTTCTGATATTTGATGACCTAATACAATTCCTCCTGCTACCATAAATTGACATTTTTTCAAATTAAGGACTAAATTTGTTTCTTCACAACACTTAAGAACTTTGGATAAATGTTCTAAACATGAGTCAAATGAAGTTCCAAACACTAAAAAGTCATCCATAAATACTTGAATCCTTTTTTCAATTAAATCACAAAAAATTGCCATCATACATCTTTGAAATGTAGCAGGGGGATTACATAAACCAAAAGGCATTCTTCTAAAAGCAAAAGTGCGATAAGTAGAGGTAAATAATGTTTTTTCTTGATCCTTAGAAGATATTTGAATTTGGTGATAACCAGTATATCCATCCAGAAAATAAAGTATTTATGACCAACTAGTCTATCTAGCATTTGATCTAGAAAGGGTAATGGAAAATGATCTTTCATAGTGGCAAGATTTAATTTTTTATAATCAATGCATATTAGCCACCCTGTAACTTGTCTAGTAGGTATTAACTCATTATGTTCATTTACAGTTGCAGTTACTCCTCCTTTCTTAGGAACATAATGAATTGGACTAACCCATGCACTATCTGAAAATATGGTAGATAATTCCAACATCTAATCACTTTAAAATTTCTTTATTAACAACTTCTTTCATAATAAGATTCAGTCTCTTTTGCGGATCAACCTTGAGTTTGCAGTTCTCTTCCATATGAATTTTATGCATACAAATTGAAGGACTGATTCCTTTAATATCAACAATTGACTATCCAAAGGCTTTCTTAAAATTTTTTAGAATTTCCATCAACCTTTCTTATTCTTCCATGGTTAATTTTGAGAAAATTATAACATGTAAAGTAGAGGAATCTCCTAAAAAGGCATATTTTAAATGATCAAAAAGTAACTTCAACTCTAGTTCTGGAGGTTTTTCAATAGATGGACGAATTGATTTATCTTTGTCTATCGGGTCCAAAACTTCAAAACTTTCTCAAACATATTTTGAATCTTCTTTAAAAAGATATTCACATTGATCAAATCCCTCTTATTGCTCGTGTTCCAAATCTTTTTCTTCATATTTTTTTTTCATATGTAGTCTTGAAATGACATTCACTTAGATATCTTATTACATCCATTCTAAAACATTCATCACCTTTACCTTTTGCAGGGTATTTCATTGATCTTGAAATGTTAAAAGTAACAATTTCATCATTGATGCACATTATTAATTCCCCTTTTTGCACATCTATCATCGCTCTTCCTGTGGCTAGAAAATGTCTCCCTAAAATGATAGGTATCTCTTTAACTTCTTCCATATCTAGCACATGAAATCAACAGGAAAGTTAAATTGAACCACTTTCACTAGGACATCTTCTATAACTCCTTTAGGGTATGTTATCGAATGATCCGCTAACTGCAGAGTTATAGTAGTAGGGGTTATTTCTCCTAATCACAATCTTTTAAATATTGATAATGGAATAAGGTTAATGCTTGCACCTAAATCACATAAAGCATTCTCATAAAATCTGTCTCCTATCGCACAAGAAGCTTCTTCTGAATTATCACACTATACTCCTCACTACGTGCAACAGTCTCATTATCTTCAAACTTTATTTTTCTGTTGAGAATATCCTTCATAAACTTTACATAGCTCCACATTTGTTCTAAGGCTTTAGCAAATGGAATATTAATTGTAAGCTTCTTAAATATTTCCAGAAATTTTTAAAATTGCTTATCCAACTTCTGCTGACAAAGTCTCTGAGGAAATGGAGGTGGTGGTTTTTTCAAATCAATTTTCAGTGGAGAAATAGGTCTCTCAGAATCTTCTGGAGTGTCCTCTTTTGATTCTTCAATTTCTTCTCTCTCTACGTCAATTTCTTTTTGAACCTGACCTTCCAACTCTCTTCCGCTTATAAGTTTAATGGCTTTTACTTGTTCTTTATTCTGGTCTTTTGGATTTGATTCAGTATTACTAGGAAGTGTTCCTTGGGATCTATTACTTAATGAATTTACTATTTGCCTAAGTTGATTCTCGGTATTTCTAATTGTAGCTCCTTGACTTTGTAATTGATTTCCCATTTGTAACACCACTTCTTCTATAGACAACTTCTTCTCCTTAAAATGTGTATTACCGTTGAAAGCTGGAGGATAATTAGATCTATAATTATTATTCCCTTGATTGTTCCAATTTCCCAATGGTTTTCCTTGGTAGTTCTCCCATTGCTGATTATTACCACCCGAATTGTTATTCCAGTTAAAGTTGGGATGGTTCTTCCAACCTGGGTTATTATAATTAGAATATGGGTTATTTTGCTTGCTATTTATGACATTAAAAGTTTCTAATGATGCTTGAGAATCTACCATTTGGCCTAATGAATTCTCTTCAATCATGGAAATTGGTTGTGAAAAATTCATTGCAAATTGGTCTAACTTCCTTAAAATTGCAGAAACCTGATTTCCTAACATGATAAATGCATCAGTTTCATGAATATTAGATAATTTATTAGAATTTACCCTCTCAGAAGGCCATTGAAAATTATTGGTAGCCACTTCTTCAATGTCTTCAATTAAACCATAAGCATCATGAAATGGTTTTGACATCAATCAACCACCAACGACAACATCAATAGTTGATCTAAGAGATCCAACAAATCCATTATAAAAAGTTTGAATTATTAACCAATCTGGTATAACATTGTGGACACTTTCTAAGGATCTTAAGAGTTCTCTTAAGAGTTCTTTAAATCTTTTCCATGCTTCATAAATAGTTTCCCCATTAAACTGATTAAAAGATGTAATATCATTTCTAAGCTTCGTAGTTTTTTATGGTGGAAAATATTTAGCAAGGAATTTTTGTGCTAAATCACCCCAAGTTTTGATAGATCCAGGTGCTAACGAATTCAATCACATCTTAGCTTTATCTCTCAGTGAAAAATGAAATAAACAAAGTCTTATGACATCATATGATACACCATCGTACTTAAATGTAGTGCACAATTCTAGAAAATTGGCAAGATGTAAATTTGGATTTTCAGTTGGTGATCCTCCAAACTGATTATTTGATACCACTTGGATAATGGCAGGTTTAAACTTAAATGAATTAGCCATTACTTTAGGTTTTTGAATACTACAATGAAGTTCATCTACAGTAGGGTTGGCATAATCTCTTAAAGGTCTAAACTCCTGATGAATTTCAACATTGATGAATTAAACTCCTGATGAATTTCAACATTTTGATTATTTTGGTCTGCCATTCTATAATTTTTTGGATTTTTCAAAATTTATATTTTTTTGTTTTTCTGATTTTTCTAATAGTTCTTTCTAATTCAGAATCATAGGGCTTTAGTCCTTCAGAACCTGAACTGCGTATACACTATCATAAAATAAAAATAAAATAAAATTCAAAACACACAGAAAATAAGATACAATACTTAAAGTTTAAATAAGACTTTCTTAAAAATAGAAATTTTGCTTTCGATTCCCCGACAACGGCGCCAAAAGCTTGATCCCAGCTGATACTTTTATTATGCGAAGTACAACAATAATTTAGATTATATTTCATTATATTTCCTTATTTTTCCACAAAACCAAAATCTTGATCCTGAAAAAAATAAGAATTTAACTTTTAATTTATATATATTGGGATACTACTCAAGTATACGTATCATTATCAAGTAATATAGGACTTTTTGATTAAGACCTGAATATTGAACCCACAAAGAATTTATACAATATGCACTTTTAGAAAGCTTTCTATTTTTAAAAGGATAATTACTTAAACTTAATATATTTTACAGTAATAAAAATTCAAACATTTTTGGTATTTTTGATATTTTGACAAAATAGTAAGAACTTAAAAAGATAACTAGAGTTTAGTAGATGAAAAACACTTAATAAGAAAAATATCTTTCTTCTTATCATGAATCAGTAATAAGTATAATAATTATGTTGTGGAAGTATATAAATTGTGTTGTGCCAAATAGGAGCAATAATATTCTTTACCTTTACAAGAGTTGCTATAAAGAACATTGGCTAATTTAAAGTTTGAATAGTTCTGAAGGCCGGCTAGGCAATGAAGATACTAGCTCTCACTCTAGAGTTCCCTCAATTCCCTCCACCTCGGGGCTAACATCTCGTATTAGCAACTAATATATATAAATTTCCAAATGAAGGCATAAATGGTCCTATAAAATCTAATCCCCACACATTAAAAATTTCAACTTCTAATGAGTAATTTAGAAGCATTTCATTTCTTCTAGAAATATTTCCTACTCGCTGATATCGATCACATGTTTTAATATATTCATTAACAGCTCTAACAAAAGTAGGCCAATAAAGTCCAACTTTTAAAATTTTATATGCAGTTCTATTTATTCCAAAATTTCCTCCAAATTTAGAATCATGCCAGCTTTCAATTATCTGTTGAGTTTCTTCATAAGGCACACACCTTCTAATAATTAGATCTTTACATTGTTTATATAAATATGGGTCATCCCAAAAATAGAATTTTGAATCATATATAAATTTGTTTAATTATTGATTTTTAATATCAAGTGGTAGAATATAACTTAGAATATAATTTACTATCTCAGAATACGATGGTGCATTCATTTCATCAATACTATATAAATGTTCATCACGGAAATTTTCTAAAATTTCATTTGCATTTTCTAAAATTTCATTTGGTTAATGTTTCTCTTTCTAGTCTAGACAAATGATCACCTATTTGATTATCATTTCCCTTTCTATGAACTATGATAAAATCAAACTCTTGCAAAAGAAGTATCCATCTAATTAATCTTGGTTTATCATCCTTCTTTTGCATCAAGTATTTAATAACACAATGATCTGTATGCACTACACATTTAGTTCCAATTAATTAAGGTCTAAATTTGTCAAAGACATAATAATAACTAATAACTCTCTTTAAGCAGTAGTGTAATTGATTTAAGCATCATTTAGAGTTTTACTAGCATAATATATTACTTTAAAAACCTTATTGTGCCTTTGTCCTAAAATAGCCCCAATAATATAATCACTAGCATCACACATTATTTTGAATGGTTTTTCCCAGTAAGGTGGAACTATTATAGGTGCAGTGATTAATTTTTCTTTCAATAATTCAAATGCTTTTATGCATTCCTCATTAAAATAAAATTTTGCATCTTTTTCTAAAAGTTGGCATAATGGCTTAGTTATTTTTGAAAAATTTTTTATATAGCGCTTGTAGAAACCAACATGTCCTAGAAAGCTTCTTACCCCTCTAACATTAGTAGGAGGTGGTAATTTTTCAATAACATTAATTTTTGCAGGATCTACTTCCATGTCATTTTCAAAAATTTTATGCTCAAGTAAAATTCCTCCTGGAACCATAAATTGACATTTTTTCCAATTTAGTACTAGGTTGATTCTTTCACATACTTCCAAAACTTTTTGTAAATTATTCATAATTCAAACAAAGTCCTAAATATAGAAAAATCAGCCATAAACAATTCCATTCCATGTTCAATAAAATTGCTAAAAATTAATATCATACATCTTTGAAAAGTTGCAAGTGCATTGCATAGTCCAAAAGACATTCTACAAAAATCAAATGTTCCATATGGGCTTGTAAATGTTATCTTCTCTTGATCCTCTAGAGCAATTAGAATTTGGTGATAACCGATATATCCATCTAAAAAGCAATAATAACTATTTCCAGCCAATCTATCTAATATTTGGTCTAGAAAGGATAAAGGAAAGTGATCTTTCCTGGTGGTTGATTCCAACTGATACTTCTATTATGCAAAGTACAACAATAATTTAGAATATATTTAACTTATATTTTCTTATTTTGTAGCAAAACAAAAAACTTGATCCTAAAGAAAAATAAGAATTTAACTTTTAATTTATATATATTGGGATACTACGCAAGTATACGTATCGTTATCAAGTAATATAGGACTTTTTGATTAAGACCTGAATATCGAGCCCACAAGGAATTTATATAATATGCACTTTTAGAAAACTTTCTATTTTAAAAAGACAATTACTTAAACTTAATATATTTTGTAGTAATAAAAATTTAAATATTTGTGGTATTTTTGATATTTTGACAAAATAGTAAGAACCATGAGATATGTGAAATTCTAACTAGGTTTTGTAGATGAATAACACTTTATAAGAAAAATATCATTCTTCTTATCATGAATTAGTAATAAGTATAAGAATTATGTTGTGGAAGTATACAAATTGTGTTGTGCCAAATATGAGCAATAATATTCTTTAGCCTTACTACAGTTGCTGTAAAGAACGTTGATTAATTTAAAGTTTGAATAGTTCTGAAGACCGGCTAGGCGGAAAAAAAAATTAGGTATCACACAAATATTAGCTCTCACTCTAGATTTCCCTCATTTCCCTCCACCTGGGGGCTAACATCTCGTATCAGAACCTAAAATAATAAACCAAGTTGGGGGCTTTAACCTGTCACTTTAAAGTTCTCTAACTCTACACCCTTCAATCAATATTTCCCTATTTATTTTCCCTCAATCATATGAACTAAATTCTAATTCATACAACCGCATGTGATTCTTTCCAATTGTTGACTGAGACAATACAAACCCAGTTCTTACATGTTCTCACAACAAATTTTAACATCTGGATTGTCCAAATCAAGAAGTAAATGAAGCATGGATTTAAATCATCACAACTTCTTCAACCATTAGAGATCAATACTCTCCATAATTTCAATCCATAACTTAATTACTTATCATTTTAAGAAGAAAGATAAAGAAAATAACTCAGAATCCATAGAGAAAATAAAATCAGATTTTAGTTTAAAAGAAGAAATCATTGTCAAACCAACAACTAGTCTCAACTAAAATCAAAAGTAGTCTCAAAATAAAAAGATAAAAACTTATCTCAAGTTCTCCACCAAGCTCCTGAAGTTCATTTGAATCTCTTCTCTTTAAAATAACTCAAAATAAAATAACAAAAAGGATAAAATAAAAGTAAAAGTGGTGTCTGAAAATCTCTTCGAACTAACTACCCAAATTGATGAACTTTCATAACTTTCCAAGTATTTTTAAGACTCCTTTCAAACTCATCTCTTCTTTCTTTTATAGTTTTCCACCAAACTCTTCAAAATATGTCTAGATTTGATGTATTTCCCCAAAAGATGCATCCTTTCATGATAATTTTCGTCCATGGTGATTATAAAACCCTATTAAGCCTATGGGTGCCTCAAAAACCTCTTTAAAATCCGCAAAAACCAACTTTACTCGTCTGGTAACTACCACTGGCACTTAAGCGTGGGACCTCCAGCACTTAGACGCTGCGATATCTGTTTAACCAACACTTAAGTGCCAGATCTGGCGCTGAGGCGCCAAAACTCATTTGCACATTTTTCACCTTTTTGCTCCAAATTTGATCCTTTTTCACTCCTTTAAGCATTTTTCACTCTTTCTACATGTATCTGCAAGAAAAAAACACAAAAATATCTTCTATGATAGTGTAATATCTAAAAAATAGATATAAAAATGTATCTAAAAATACTATATATTTTAGGTGTATCAGTGGTGATGTTTAATTTTCTATAGTCAATACAAATTCGCCAACCAGTAACTTGTCTTATTGGAATTAATTCATTTTTCTCATTTTTTTCAACGGTTACTCCTCCTTTCTTCGGAACACAGTGAATTGGACTCACCCAAGCATTGTCTAAAATAAGATATATAATTCCATCATCTAACCATTTTAAGATCTATTTTTTAACAACTTCTTTCATTATTGGGTTTAATCTTCTTTGAGGATTAGCTTTAGGTTCGTATTGCTCATCTAATAAAATTCTGTGCATACAAATTGAAGGACTAATTCCTTTAATATCTGCTAAAGTTCATCCAAAAGCCTTTTTATATCTTTTTAACATCCCTATTAATTTTTGTTCTTGAATTTTAGTTAATTTAGAAGATACAAAAATAGGTAATGTAGATGACTCTCCTAAAAACATATATTTTAAATGGGTAGGTAGAATTTTCAATTGAAGTTTAGGTGCTTTAATACTTGAAGGAATAAGATTTTTATTATCATTTTCCAACAAATCTAACGTTTCAAATTTATCATAAATATAATCTAAATCTTCTTCTATTATTTTGTCCTTGTTTTAAAAAATTTCTCCTTGCCTTAGTTTGTCTTCAAACTCTTCCTTAAATTGCTCATTACTCAAATAATCTATAACTTCCATTCTGAAAAATTCATTATCTTTTTCCATTGCAGGATATTTCATAGCTTTTGTAATATTAAATGTTACTTCTTGATCGTTAACTCTCATTATTAATTCTCCTTTCTGCACATATATTACAGCTCTTCCTGTTGCAAGAAACGACCTTCCCAAAATAATAGGAATTTCTTTAACTTCCTCCATATCCAATACTATAAAGTCTACAGGGAAAATAAATTTATCCACTTTAACTAATACATCTTCTATAACTCCTTTTGGACAAGTTGTGGATTGATCAACTAACTGAAGAATTATAGTAGTAGGGGAAATCTCTCCCAAATCTAAGCATTTAAAGATCGATAGAGGCATAAGATTGATACTCGCTCCTAAATCACATAAGAATTTTCCAAAAAACTTTTCACCAATAGCACAATGTATAGTAAAACTACCAAGATCTTTTATTTTTTTAGGAAACTTTTTGCTGAATAATAACACTACACTCTTCACTGAGTGCAACAGTCTCGTGATCTGTAAACTTCCTTTTCTTGTTTAGTATATCCTTCATAAATTTCACATAACTTGGCATTTGTTCTAAAACTTCAATAAAAGAAATGTTTATCGTTAAATTCTTAAGGATTTCCAAAAATTTTATAAATTATTTATCTTTATTCTTCTGCTTCAGTCTTTGAGGATACAGGGGTAATGATTTCTATAAAGGAACTTGTGTTTGTTCATTTTCATTGTGGTCATTTTCCATTTCTTCATTCTCTTCATCAACTTCAGTTTCCCTTTGGATTCTTGTTTCAACTTCCTTTCCACTTCTTAATTGAATAACTTTAATTTGCTTCTTATTTTGATCTTTTAGATTAACTTCCACAGTACTCGGAAGAATTCCTGAAGGTCTATTACTAATTGCAGTAGCAATATATCCTAATTGATTTTCAATATTTCTAATAGCAGCACCTTGATTCTGTATTTGATTTCCATATTCATTTATTTCTCATATTTAACATTATTTCTTCCATTGTCAACTTCTTTTCCTTAACTTGTTTGTTAGGGTTAGATTTAAATCCAGGAAGATAATAAGTTTGATAATTAGGATTTCCTTGATTGTTCAAATTTCTGGAGGGATATACCGAATTGTTATAATTATTCTAACTAAATTTAGGGTGATTTTTCTATCCAGGGTTATAATAATTAGAATAGGGATTGCTATTTTGATTATTTATAGCATTTAAAGTTTCATAAGATGATTGAGTGTCAATTATCTGTCCTAGTGAATTTTCCTCTAATACCGGGGGTATTTGTGAATAGTTCACTCCAATTTGATCAATCTTTTTCGAAATAGCAGCAATTTGAGATGCCAAAATAGAAAGTGCATCAAAGTCCTGAATATTAGCTACTCTCTTAGGATTTAACCTTTCAAAGAGCCATTGAAAATTGTTAGTAGCCATTTCTTCAATTAAAGAGTATGTTTCATCAAAAGATTTTGACATTAGTGATCCACCTGCAACAACATCTATAATAGATCTAAGTGATCCTACTAATCCATTGTAAAATGTTTGAATTATTAACCAATCTGGTAGAGCATGGTGGAAATATTTTATAAGAAGATTTTTAAATCTTTCCTAAGCTTCATATATCAATTCCCCTTCAAACTGACAAAAATATGAAATATCATTTCTAAGCTTAGCAGCTTTCGAGGGTGAAAATTATTTAGACAAGAATTTTTGTGATAGTTCTCCCCAAGTTCTGATAGATCCAGGTGCTAATGAAATTAACCAAGCTTTAGCTTTATCCCTTAATGAAAAAGGAAAAATTCTAAGCCTAACAACATCATTAGACATTCCGTCATATTTAAAAGTAGCACAAATTTTAAGAAAACCAGCAAGATGTAAGTTAGGATCTTTAGTAGGTTTTGACCTCACTTTTGGTTGACGTTTTTCCTTTATAGTAGCCTAAGGTCCAGCCGCAGGACTCTCCTATTGACTATTCTTAGAAAACTAGAAAATACACCCTCACCATTAGAAATTCCAAACTCTTCTCTACTCAACTTGAAGTTCCACATGTTGGTCTCAACCTCTGAATACTTAGTAGGTGGGGTCACTATGGGGGAAACTCAAGATGAGTCACCTTTAGGACTGCTTGACCTTAAGGTTGACCCTGAGTGTTGGTCTAGGGCTAAGGCACTCACTACACTCACTACACTTATCTGCACCCATAATCACTTACAACCCTGAACTCAAATTTTTAGCCTAGATCCCTTGATCTTTTGGGGTAATCGTGTGATGGTCCCCTAAACCTAGTAGCCCTAGGGCTATGGTTTAGCTAAGACCACTATGTAAAGGTTCCAAAATGGGGTTTCCATTGGTCCATGGCTTGTTGGTGATGATTGGTACCTCAAATCTACCAAAATACCCATCTTGGCCTTTTACCCCTAAAACACCCCCAAATTACCAAAATACCCCTCCATAGCTCAAAGTCCCAAAAATTCAAAAAATTCCCAGAAAATCCCAATAAATCCCAAATATTTCTATTTCATTTCCTTAAAGCACCACATGACCTAATTTGGCCAATTTGACCATCTTTAACCAAAATCCCCAAATTGCCCTTTAAAGACCCAAATTTCCCCAAATCCAACTCAAATGTCCATCAATTTGATCTCAATTGACCACAATTCCAACCCTAAACTCAAATTCACTTTTGATATGACCAAATTAAATCAAATCCAAGCTCACTTGGTCCATGATTTGAGCCCAACTTTGATTTGATTCAAAACCCCAATTTTGACCATATGACCTAATCTCACCAAATTGAACCCATAGCCTAGTCAATGTTGGCCTAAATTAATGTTGCAAAATATTTATAACATTCCTATACATCAAAATCAACCATCAATTGGCCTTGGTGAAGTATCAAACCCATTTGATTTTGGCCTAAATCCAAAATTCCCAAACTTAGCCCCAAATTGGCTAAGTCCCCAAATTTCACCCAATTGATTGCCTTAAACTCCAAATTGGCATCCAATTCATGTTGAAAACTCTTCATGATGTCCCTATTGACCATTTACAACAATATATTTGGACTTAGCCCATGGCTAACCCAATCTAGACCCAAGCTTAGCCCAACATGACCAAATTGATTAAAGTTCAAAATTCCCTCAAATTTGCCCTTCAATTGAACTCAAAACCACTTCTATCCTTCACCAAAGTTATTCCTTAGGATCATATACACCAAATACAATAATTTATTTGGGCCAATTGACATGGTTAGCCTAGCCCAAACCCAAGATTTTGTCATTTGCACCTACCTGGACCCATGCACTAAATGTGACCTAACCACCCTAAAGCCACCAAATTAACTCCACCACAACCATTAGTTGGACTTAGTGACCAGTCCAAACACCATCAAATAAACTTAAATTAAGCCATGGACCAAATTTACCCCAAATTAAGAGATATTATTTCCAAAAATGCACATGTTTAAGATATCTTTGCCAAATCCAAGCACATTTGCATTAAATTGTTGTGATGGATTCCTCTG
>NW_018234831.1:80344-80647 GCF_001263595.1 Phalaenopsis equestris
CCTCAGTGCATTCCGACCATTTTCCCTCACCCATTCCCATTACCGGAGCTCAATTTTGAGCTTGAAACCTTGCCGGAAACCAGGACAGAACCCAACACACCTCCACACTCCACCAAACTTCAATTGCTCGTGCCCACACCTTCACAACAACAAGATAAGACAAAGCCCCATCAAGTTACCCTCTGAAATAGCCTCCACCATAGCTCTAGACCAACACTTGAAATCGAGCTTGGTCAAATTCATACATAGGCCTTACACCAAGACCAGGGACTCAATCCCTAGCCTCCTTGGACCCCAACAAAC
>NW_018234831.1:80824-81600 GCF_001263595.1 Phalaenopsis equestris
ATGTTCACGTGTTCATTGTATCAGGGACAATGACGAGGAGCCGTTTGATCTCGCGTGTATCACATGGATGGCCAAGATCGAGCCGGACAGCACTTTGGAACATAAACTGCGAGCCGAGTCAGCAAGCTACGTGTACGGCGGCGTCCAACCAGAGCACGCCACTCATGCCTTCGAAGCTGTCGTAGGATGAGGTGGCACGCGCGGTTTAAATAGATAAATAAGGTTTTTCTTATTTATTTAAATACCCTAAACTTAGAAAATCAAACTTAGAATTAAATACCCTAAACTTAGAAAATCCATAACTTTGTGTTGAAAAATCACAAAAATTAAATAAAATTACCCTCTTGCTTAGTGAACAGAGAGAACAATGTGGAATAAATTTCAAGACCATATTATGCATATATTATTTTTAATTAATTAAACATTGTTTTGAATCATTTGATTCTCCGAATCATTTTGAATCATTTGATTCTCCATGCATATTGATATATCATCTTGGCTTGAAACTTTGACATGTTGCAACCTCTGTCATGGGAACATTCTCTGATTTTTCTAAAGCTAGAGGGGGTTCCTATACAGAGATCTATATTTTTCAAGTTATTCCACAATATTTCCTTAAAATAATCATGGAAATTAGCATATTGATTAGAAAATCCTAAGAAAATTTTGGAAGGTCCACCATGACTAGAGAAACCTTTGGAAATAGTTTCATGGGTCAAGTCATTTAAAATACACTTAAATTTTGCAAACACTAAATCACTAAGATAATTAATTTT
>NW_018234831.1:81744-83336 GCF_001263595.1 Phalaenopsis equestris
AGTTCATTTGATAACTTAAATTGATTTTTAAAGATAAATACCACTCTTGGCATTTAAATGATTTTCAAAAATCAAAATATAACTAAAAAAATATGAAACTTAGTTTTTTGAGTTCTATGTGATCAGGGATATTTTCTAAAAATAAAATTATATTTAAACTAAAAACTTGATTTTTAGCGTATTTTAAATATTTGAATAATTAAAAATCCATAAAAATCTCAAAAATAATAAAACTCATGAAAATTTTCTAAATTGCTTCCTAATCACTTAGGAATAATTTAAATATTTTTCCTGATTTTCTAAATAAAGATGTTGAATTTCAAAGGTTAAAAATATGTTTTCATAAAAAAGCTAAAAATGAGTTTTCATAATTCCAATAAATCAAGAAAAAAAATTATAAAAATATGAAATTTACTCCTTTGAATTCTCTAACCTCAGAGAGATTTTTTAAAAATAGAAAACTTAATTTTCACCACCTAAAATATTTTATTTTTATTAAATAGCCCAGAACTAAAAATAATTCTAATAAATCCCAGAGAATTCAAAAAGTTATGAACTTTTATCCGAAGGATTGTCTGGTCTAGGTCTACCTCCAGTAAAAATTTTAAGGGATTAGAATTTATCTTGGTCAAGTTAGGAATTTTCTTTGAAAAATCTTATTTTTGCATGAAAATAATCATATAAATTAAATTAAATTTTGAAAAATCATACTTTCATTTCAAAGTCATTTTAATTGAATTTGACAAATTATGAAGTGTTAAAGCCTTAGGGGCAAATGTGTAATTTTGGAAATTTAGCCTTAATTAACATTTAGGCTTAATTCAAAAAGGGAAAATGGGTAACCTCTGATTTTAATTAATTTATGCTTGAAACATGAAGGGTTAATTGTTAGAAACCAATCTCATTTTCTTTATTAAGATTAATAAATTTCTAAATTATTAAAATTTAGAAGTTTATTAAAATTAAATGATCCTGGACTTAGGGGTATGACTTTTGAAGCCAATACATAATCAATTTAATACCCCTATTTTGGCTTTTAAATAGAATCCAAATCATGAATCATGACCACTTAAAGCTTAACCCTTTCAAAACAAATTAAGACACTCACAAATTAAGACACTCACTCACTTAGGTCTTAAGGGCTTAGTAGTGACTTAGGCTAAATAAAAAATTGATTAAATAATAATTAGAGAAATAAACATAATTAAGTCAAACATCCTTGGAACACCACTAAGCCCAATTAGGATTAAAACTTTGGCTAAATGTTCAAATTACATTAACTTCCCTCTTTAAGTTTTTTCACCCACATAATTTTCAAATTAAATGATAAGTGATAATTACCCTATTCTTAGGGATAATTGAGACATCAGGGTTCACTAAGTAATAAGGGTATTTACAGGATGAACCATTAAGCAACATAATAATTTTATATGGACTCGAGGCTTTTCACCAGTTGGTGAGAGGGAGGCATGGACCTGCTTCCTCCTCCTAACTTGTTGGATACCTTAGAGGTCTATTAAACTTAATATACTTTGCTCAACAAAATCATCCTTAATTAAAATTTTAAGGACTCACCAAGATATGACATAGGG